>NW_004444054.1:2082679-2113676 GCF_000243295.1 Trichechus manatus latirostris
TTTTTTTTTTTTTTTTTGTCATTGTTGTAAATCTATCTGTCACACAACTTTGATGACTTTATTCTCTGCCAGCTCTCTCTATGGTAGGAATAATGATCTTTACAGTTTCTAACATAGGAGAACCCTTTCAGCATCCATTCTGACCCTGTAAGAGAACTGTTTGGCTCATATGCCCAACTCTGGCCCTCTAGTTGATTCCAGCAGAATAGGATTCAAGTATGGGCTAGGCTGGCTCCCGTGCCCAGCTCTATTGTGAGTGGGGACACCAGGGGTAGGGAGGTTGATTGGCAGTTCCACCAGCATCACCTAGGTAGAGAAAGAGACTGTTACCAAGGAAAGGAATGTAAGCACACAAAAAGTAACAGGTGCCTACTGCGTATCCCCACACTCTTATTCACTCAAGTGCCTCCCAGCTCATTGCCAGAGTGCCCAGGGGGCTCTACACCATATGTTCTTAGTTTCCCCAACCCCCAGCCCACTCCAGTGATCTCTCCAGCTATATATGCACTACACTCCATTCTGACCCCAAAACCCAAACCAGACCAAACCTGTTGCCATTGAGTCAATCCCAACTCATGGTGACCCCACGTGTTACAGAGTAGAACTGTGCTCCATAGGGTTTTTTTTTTTTTTTTTTTTTTTTTGGCTGTAACCTTAATAGAAGCTGATCTCCAGGCCTACCTTCTATGGTGCCACTGAGTGGGTTCAAACCACCAACTTTTAGGCTAGTAGCTGATTGCAAACCACTTGTGCCACCTGAAAACAGGCCTCACATCCAGTTGTGCTAACTCTGTCACACAACGGCACAATACCACCCTAACCAGTGCTGCCTTGTGCTCTCACTGTCTTGAGAGACTTTCAGTGTTTTACTTCCTCTTTTTCTTAATCTCCTCTTCCATGGAATTCTGGGAAGGAGACTGAAGGACAGAGTATGAACAAAAGCCACCAGGCTGTAATCAGAAATACACTTCCTCTCCGACACTGGCCTTGAACCAAACTTGTGGACGTGGACTTCTCTGCTTAGTTTAAGTTGCTTTCCAGAAGGTTCCTCAGTCTCTTCTGGCACTATACCTCAGGCAGCCCAGCTCCACGATCTGTAGATAGATACTCTACGCCATGTCAGTAGACTAAGCTAGATAACTCAACAAAGCATAAAGCTGGGACCACTGCTGTACCTGTTGTAAGAGAAATATTTTATTCTCAGATGGACTTCCTATATAAGTTTTTACCAGATGGAGTTAATTTTTAGTTGTCCTGAACAGCTGATTGCCCTGCCATTGATCATCTACCAGGTTGGTTAGGTAGTATTCTGACTGGTTGTCACAAGGACCAAAAACTACAAAATTCTCTTTTCAGCATTTTCCTTTCTTGGGAGAAGGAAAGTTTCTTTGATTTACCTGTCTCTGTTTCCATGTAACTAATCTTATTTTTTTAAAGCCCTGTGCATGAGGCATAGAGCCAGATTTTACTCTCACACATATGGGGTCACCATAAGTTGGGGTCGACTTGATGGCAATTGGTTAACACGGGACATGCATGGAACAGTCAGTACAACTGCAACTGACTGGTTGACTATTGGTTGTTCTTGTTGTTAGCTGCTGTCAAGTCGATCCCAACCCGTGGCAACCCCATGTATAACAGAGTAGATGGCTTCATGGGGTTTTCTTGGCTGTGATGTTAATGAAGGAGCCCTGGTGCCACAAATGGTTAAATACTCACCTGTTAACCAAAAGCTTGGTGGTTTGCATGCACCCAGCGGTTCTGTGGGGAGAAGACCTGGTGATCTGCTTTTGTAAAGATTGCAGCTGAAAAAAAAACTTTATGGTGCAGTTCTACTCTGTCACCTGGGGTCGCTATGAGTCGAAATCCACTCAGTGGCATCTAACAACAACATCGATCTTAACAGAAGCAGATTGCTGGGCCTTTTCTTCCACAGTACTGCAGGGTGAATTTGAACCGCCAACCTTTACTTTGGCAATTGAACTCAAACCGTCCCACCTTGGGACCTTGACTATTGGAAGAATTTTTAAAAGTGAAGGAAAAAGACCTTGACTGACCCAATAACTAGAGTATATTTGCAGTGGTACCTGACCTTCTTTCTGTACCCAAAATATCTTTCCATTTATGGGACATATTGCCAATCGAAGGGAACACTTTATGCAAACAAGGTACCCTGGTGGAACAGTGGTTAAAGCTCTCCGTTGCCAACCAAAATGTTGGCAGTTCAAATCCACCAGCTGCTCTGCAGGAGAAAGATGTGGCAGTCTGTTTCCATAAAGACTACAGCCTTGAAAACCCTATGGGGCAGTTCTACTATGTCACATGGGCTCACCATGAGTTAGAATCGACTGGACAGCGATGGCAATATGCAAATAGATGCTGGCAGGTACCACGGGCAGCATTTCAACACGTTCTGACTCACGGGCCCATGATGAGCATGCATACTCATGCTGTGGCCAGGTTCCCATTCTCTGACCTAACATGCATCCTGTTTCTCCCTTCTCACGTGTGTCATCACCGCCGTTAATCCTCATCCTTTCCTCCAGGCAGAGTCTGTTCAGCCCAACTCATTTCCAGCATTGACGTCCATCTGCCCACCACGAACCAAAAATAGCAACTTGGAGCCCCCTCCCCCAGCATATCCTCACGTTCCCTCACAATGAACCAACCTTTCACAGATTGGTATTAACATCGTGAGGCAGGTAAAGAAATGAAACAGTCTAGAAGCTTTGTTTATCTATGGTGGTTATGACACTGAAGTCTTTCTGGTGTGTAAAACTACCCATAGACAAAGAATCAGGCTCTGAAGCAAACACTCATCAGATTAGACCAGTGACAACTGAGCCAAGAGAACTGGAAGACAATTCTGACAGGACATCTGGTCCACGGTTTTGTTTTACTGTGTCATAGTATATTACAATACAGTATAGAGATCACTGATTAGGCACATTCTGCTGTGTACAGCACACATTTGATAATAAGAATTACCGAACCAGTTCTTCTGCCCATAGCTCAAAGGCTGAGGAAAGGCCCAAATCAATTGCCATTGAGTTGATTCCAACTCATAGTGACCCCACAAGGTTTCCAAGTCTGTAAATCTCTGTGGAAGCAAACTGCCACGTCTTTCTCCCATGGAGCCACTGGTGGTTTCGAACCACCAACTTTTCAGTTAGCAGCTGATTACTTTAATGGTTGTGCCACCAGGGCTCCTTTGAGGAAAGGCAGGCTCCTAATAAATACTAGCTGGAATATCTACTAAAGACTCAAGAGAGCTATTAGTTTAAAGGACTAATAGACCACATGAGCCACAGCTTACATGACCCTGAGACTGGAAGAACTAGATGGTGCCCAGCTCCCACTACTAACTGCTCTGACTGGGATCACAACAGAGGGTCCTAGGCAGAGCGAGAGAAAAATGTAGAACAAAAATCAAATCCATAAAAAAGACCAGACTTACTGGTCTGATAGAGACTGGAGGAATCCCTGAGACTATGGCCCTAAGACACCCTTCTGACCTGGAACTGGAGACCGTCTTTCAACCAAACAATAGACAAGCCTACAAAATAAACAATAACACCCAAGAAGTCTGAACTCCTTAAAACCAAAAAAAGAAAAAAACCCTGATCTGACTTATAGTGACCTTATAAGACAGAGTAGAACCACACAATAGTGTTTCCAAGGAGTGCCTGGTGGATTTGGACTGCCGACCTTTTGGTTAGCAGCCAAGCTCTTAACCACTGTGTCACAAGGGCTCCAGAACAGCTAATTCTATGAGACCAAAAAGGCAATATCTGCCCCAAAGCAAAGATGAGAAGGCAGGAAAGGGCAGGAAAACCAGATGAAAGGTAAGGAGGACCCCCAGGCGGAAATGGGGAGAGTGCTGACACATTGAGGGGACTGCGACCAATGTTTCGGAACATTCTGTGTAGAAATTGTTGAATAGGGAACTGTTTTGCTTTGTCAACCTTCACCTAAAACACAAGAAAATATTTTTTTTTAATAAGTGATTGACTTAAGACACAGCCTACATTGATATGCCCTCATTAACATAACAAAGAAAACCTTATGCCCAGACGGGATTATATCAACATTTATGTCGTTGTTGTTATTGTTGTCGTGTGGCCTGCAATTGATTCCAACTCATAGCAACCCTATATGATACAGCAGAATTACATTATAAGATTTTCTAGGCTGTAATCTCTATGGGTCTAATCTTAAAATGTGGCAGTCTGCTTCTGTAAAGATTTATCCAAAAACCAAACCTATCGCCACTGAGTTGATTCTGACCCACAGCGATCCTAGAAGACAGAGTAGAACTGCCCCATAGGGTTTCCAAGGAGCAGCTGGTAGATTTGAACTGCCGACCTTTTGGTTAGCAGCCATATCACTTCACCACTGCACGACCAGGGCTCCATGAAGATTTGTACAGCCTTGGAAACCCTATGGGGCAGTTCTACTTTGTCCTAGAGAGTGGCTATGAGTCAGAAATGACTCAGTGTCAACGAGTTGGGTTTGGAATCTTTATGGGAGCAAATAGCCAGGTCTTTCTCCTGCAGATATACTGAGTGGGTTCGAACCACCAACCTTTCAGTTAGCAGCCAACCGCCCAGGTTTCCGATCATTTTACTGTTCACAAAATGCCATTACCTTCTCTTGGGGAAGGATTATACCTTCCACCCAATGGATAGCCAGAGTGTCACGTAACCTGCTTCAGCTAATGAAACTTGAACAGAAGAGATGTGTGCTGAGTCCAAGCGGAGGTCTTAAGGGCCAGTGCGTGGTTTGCCATGTCCTCCTTCCACTCTGCCTGATAACCAGCAAGGTCCCATGCAGAGGTTGCAATGCCAGCGTAAGTCCCAACGGGAAGACACGTGCAGCAGGCTGTAGGCAGCCTTTGATGGACATGAAACAATGCGTGAGAAACGGCTTCGGGCGACTGAAAATGAGTTGATTTTTTTTATATACCATAGGACAGTCTAGTCTGTCTGTCTCATGCAAGTTGTTTCCTTACCCCTTCTCATCCACACAAGGCCTGTGGACTCAGAGTGTGACCAGGCATCTCTAACCCTGAGGCTTCTTCTCCTGTAGCAGCCCTCAGTCCTCGTCTTTCTCCTTAAAAACCCAAACCAAACCTGTTGATTCCGACTCATAGCAACCCTCTAGGACAGACTGGAACTGCCCCATAGGATTTCCAAGGCTGTAATCTTTATGGAAGCAGACTGCTACATCTTTTTCCTGCAGAGCGGCTGATTGGTTTGAACCACCAAACTTTTGGTTAGCAGCCAAGCACTTAACCACTGCCCCATCAGGGCTCCTCTGGGAAAAATGCCAACAATGTACATCAACATTGTATTTCAGGGAAGGGCCACACAACCCAGTATGTGGCCCTCAGAAACTATCCAGAGCCCCGTGAGCCTGCCTGGGTTGAAAGGCTTGGCTGTGATCACTCTCCGGAGTTCAGATAACAATTTGGACTCGCTTTATATGCAGTGATGCAAACGGGTGGTGTGAACTCGCTCGGCTGCTAACCAAAAGGCTGGAGGTTTGAGTCTACTCAGAGACACCTCGGAAGAAAGGCCTGGTGATCTACTTCTGAAAAATCAGCCATTGAAAACCATAAGGAGCACAATTCTACTCGGACACACACGGGGTTGCAATGAGCTGGAACTGACTGGACAACAACTAGTACCGGTACTGGCATATGCAAAAGGAATAAACCAAAATAGTGTACGCCCGCTCTTTCCCATCAAAAGTCTTCTCGTGTTAATGCAGAGCAGTAATGTCTCCATTTCATGAACGGTCTTCCGAAGTGCCACTTTTAGGGAATTTATCAAAGTGTGAACTGTGAATTTATCTGTCATGGGGCTCAATTGACCCATTATCTTCGTTTGATTGTTTTTTAAAAAATGTTTTCTCGTGTTTTTGGAGAATGTTTACACAGCAGATTAGGTTCTCATTTAACAATTTCTAAACATATAGTTCAGTGACATTGGTTACAATTTTCACAACATGTCAGCATTCTCACTATTTCTATTCTGGTTGTTCCATTTCCATTAATCTGGCTTCCCTGTCCCCCCTTACCGTCTCATCATTGGTCTGGGGTAAATGTTTACCATTTGGTTTCATTTAGATGATTATTTAGAGGCGCACAGTATTCGTGGGTGATATTTACTTTATGAGCCAATTTGTCATGTGGCTGAAAGTTGAATTCCAGGAGTGGTTTGAGTTCCAAGTTTAAAGGACGATAGTCTTGGGGGTTCCTCTAGTCTCTACCAGCCCAGTAAATCTGGCCTTTTTTTTTCTTTTTCTTTTTTTAAAGAATTTGAGTTTTGTTCTACATTTTTCTCCCATTCTATCTGGGACCGTCTATTGTGTCCCTGGTCAGAACAGTTGGCAGTGGTAGCCAGACACCACCTAGTTCTTTTGTCTCAAGGTAGACTATTAGTCCTATAGACTAAGTTCTTCTTTTAAGTTCTTCTTTATGTCTTCGGTTTCCTGCTTTCTCTTTTGCTCCAGACGATTAGAGACCAACAGTTGTACCTTAGATGGGCATTTCAAGCTTTTTTTAAATTTTGTTTTGTTGTTATTTTTGAGAATATACACAACAAAACATGCACCAATTCTGAGTAGTGTCTGGGGTCTTAAAAGCTTTCGAGAGGCCATCTAAGATACATCTATTGGTCCCATCCCACTTGGAGCAAAGGTGAATGAAGAAAACCAAAGACACAAGGAAAATTCTAACCCAAGGGACTAAAGGACCAAATGAACCAGAGACTCCACCAGCCTGAGACCAGAAGAACTAGATGGTGCCCGGCTACCACCAACGACTGCCCTGAAAGCGAACACAGCAGAGAGTCCCGGCCAGAACAGGTGAAAAATGTAGAACAGAATTCAAATTCACGTAAAAAGACCACACTTTATGGTCTGACAGAGACTGGAGGAACCCTCGAAAGTAACGGCCCCTGGACTCTCTGTTAACCCAGAAATGAAACCTTTCCCGAAGCCCACTCTTCAGACAAAGGTTAGACTATAAAATAAAGAAATAATACATATGAGGAATGTGCTTCTTAGTTCAATCAGATATATGAGACCAAATGGGCAGCTCCTGTCCAAAAGCAGGACAAGAAGGCAGGAAGGGGCAGGAACTGGATGAATGGACACAGGAAACCCAGGGGTGAAAAGGGGGAGTGTGCTATCACATTGTAGGGATTGCAACCAATATCACAGAACACTATGTGTATAAATTTTTGAATAAGAAATTAACCTGAGCTGTAAACTTTCACCTAAAGCACAGTAAAAAAAAAGAGAGGAAAAAAAAAAACCCCACCAATTCTCCATGTACAAGTCAGTGACATTGATTACATTCTTCGAGTTGTGCAACCATTCCTACCCTCCTTTTCGGAGTTGTTCCTTCCCCATTAACATAAACTCACTGCCCCCTAAGCGTCCTATCTAAACTTTTGATCTGCTCTTGTCACTTTGATCCCACATAGGTTTTAAAAGAGCATAATGCTCAGGGCAAACATTCTTTACTAGTTAAGCTAAACTATTGTTTGGTTTTAAATAGGCCTCAGAGGATATTTTTGGTTTAAGATTTAAAGATTATTTCAGGGCAATAGTTTAAGGAGTTCATCCAGCCCTTATGGCTCCAGAAAGTCTGGATTCCATGATAATTTGAAATTCTGTTCTACATTTCCCCCTTTTTGATCAGAATTCTTTTATAGAATCTTTGATAAAAAACATTCAGTAATGGTAGCCAGGCACCATCCAGTTCTCCTGGTCTCACCGCAAAGGAGGCAGTTGTTCATGGAGGCAATTAGCTACACATTCCATAGGCTCCTTTTATTCCTGACTCTCCTTCTTCCTCTGTTGCTCCAGGCAAACAGAGATCCATCGTCATGCCTGGACGGCGGCTCGTAAGCCTTTAAGACCCCAGAAGCTACTCACCAAACTAGGATGTAGAACATTATCTTTATGAACTATACTGTGCCAATTGACCAAGTTGTCCCACGAGACTATGGTCTTAAGCCCTCAAAGCCAGCAAATCCATCTCTGGAGGTTTTTGGTTATGTCTAGAAAGTATCCATTACTATGCCCCCTATGTGCTTTATTTGATATATGAATATGCAGCACACATAAACATGTATATACATATGCCTACAGATACATCCATACATACACATCTGTATATTCGTATGTGCCTTCTTATACGTATATATACACACATATCTATGTCACACCACACATATTTTTAGTTGTTATTGCTGTTATTACAAAATTGTTTATATTACAACATTTACAAAATTGTCCCTTATTCTTGTGTACTTCCCAGTGTCATCTTTTACCTTGGTCAGGTTGTGCTGACTTCACCCTTATTTGGTATTGCCTTTCCCGTCACCAAAACTAACAAGTGTCTACTGTCTAGAAAGTTATGTCAATTCATTATTTTTGAAGCAACAATTGAGAAAAACTAGTTGCCATTGATTCAACTTTGACTCATGGTGACCCCATGTGTGTTAATAGAATTGTGCTCCATTGGGTTTTCAAGAACTGATTGTTCAGAAGCAGATCACCAAGCTTTTCTTCTGAGGTGCCTCTGGGTGGACTTGAACCTCCAGCCTTTTAGTTAGCAACCAAGCTCGTTAACGATTTGCACCGCCAAGATGGCAAGTACAGCATATTGCAACTTCTTCCAGAAAGCCCTCTTGAAAATGGACAAGGTTAATCAGCTTTGTTCTGATAGAACAACATTTCTGTGCTTTGCCCGCAGAGCTGTGCCTCAGTGGTACTAGTCCAAATTCAAGGTGAAGATGACTCTGGGCCCCGAGTTTAACCTCATGCCGTGGAAATGGCTAAAAACCTCCCTTTATGTTCATTTTTTTGCCTTAGTTACTTGTTTTGTTATTTTTTTTAACCAACGAAGTTGTGACAGAAAGATTATGCAAGAAGAATATTTTAGACAAGCTGTGGCGAAAGAAACCTGAATCATTACAAGAATTAATCATCACCGGCCAAAAAGAGCTGGATGGTAACTCCATGAAAACAGCTATTAAATCAAGGGCATTGGATTCTTCTAGCTAATTTTCTTGTTTTCTGGCTTATCTTCCGCTGGCTTGCAATGCTTAGAACTTGATGCAAACACAGTTAAAAATCCACAGGACTTCAGGATTTCTGGGATTCGTTGAAACAGACAGTCGTCTCAAGCACGGGTCAGTTGGCAAGTGCCGGTAAAAAAAAATGCTACAAAGAGTTTTACTGTCTCTAAGAAGATGTACAATGTCAAAGATAAGGCCTATGTAAAGGGTGTCTACTCTTAACAGTATGTATTCCTGTATGTAGGGAGCCCTGGAGGCGCCACGGTTAAGAGTCTTGCCGTGAAATGAAAGGTTGGTGGTTTGAATCCACCCAGCAGCTCTGCAGGAGAAAGACCTGGTGACTTGTTCCCATAAAGACTACAACCCAGAAAATCCCATGAGGCAGTTCCACTCTGTCAAATTTGGTCACTATGAGCCAGAATCAACTCCTTGGCGCCTAACTACAGCAGCATTCTTGTATGTAATCGTGGGAGTTCGCCTGAGCGCATTTTTCATAATTAGCATCTTTCAATCTTCCCTATAAAACAAGAACGTTCTGGCAAGAGAAATGGGGCACTGGGGGCTAGGAATTTGGAATTCCAGTTCAGACTTCCCCACCAGCTAACAGGATCTTGGGCAAGTTCTAGCATCTCTGGCCTCGCTTTTTTATCTATAAAACGGGGGTAAAATAATGATGCCTCATACATATTATCTGATCTGTTAAGACAAATGCCATGACGGCATCAGCCTGAAATGCGGATAAGACTGAGACTGAGAAGTGGCTCAGAGACGCTGAATCAAGATGGTGGAAGAAGAGAATGCTTGCAACCAGAACAGCAACGCCATTCCTGCCCACCTGGCGAGGGCTTCACCGGGGCACGAGGTGTGAGAGACTGAAGGTTGGCAGCAGACTCTTTTTTTTATTATTATTTATTTATTTTTATTGTACTTTAGGTAAAGCTTTACAGAACAAATAGTTTTTCATTAAACAGTCAGTATATATATTGTTTTATGACATTGGTTAACAACCCCACGATATGTCAACCCTCTCCCTTTTCGACCTTCGAGGACCTTTTATTTTTCGGTGAAAATATCATAGCCAATGACACATCATTTCAAAAATTTCTACATGTACAATTCAGTGACATCGATTGTGTTCTTCAAGCTGTGCTGCTATTCTCACTTTAGATGAAGGTTTACAGAAGAAAATAGTTTCTCATTAAACAGTACACGTATTGCCCTATGACAACGGTTAACATCCCCACTACTTGTCAACTCTGTCCTTACTCAACTTTGAGTTCCCTATCACTGGCTTTCCTGTCCGCTTCTGCCTTCTAGTCCTTGTCCCTGGACTGCTGTGCCTCAGTCCCGTTTTGTTTTATGGGGCTGTCTAATCCCTAGCTGAATGGTGAAGCTCAGGAATGACTTCACCACTGAGCTAAAAGGGGTCCGGGGGCCATACTCTCGGGGTTTCTCCAGTCTCTGTCAGGCCAGTAAATCTGGTCTTTTTCGTGTGTGTTAGAACTTTGTTCTACATCCTTCTCCAGCTCTGTTCAGAAATCTCTGTTGAGATCCCGGTCAGAGCAGTCAGTGGTGGTAGCCAGGCACCATCTAGCTGTCCTGGACTCAGTCTGTTGGAGGCCTTGGTAGCAGTGGTCCATTAGTCCTTTGGACTAATCTTTTCCTTGTATCCTGTTCTCTTCATTCTCCCTTGCTCCCAAAAGGATGAGACCAGTGGAGTATCTTAGATGGCTGCTCACAGGCTTTTAAGACCCCAGACGCTACTCACCAAAGTAGAATGTAGAACATTGTCTTTATAAACTGTGTTATGCCAAATGAGTTAGATGTTCCCCGAGACCATGGTCCCCTGTCCAGCAATTCAGTCCCTCAGAGAGTTTGAATGTGTCTATGGAGCTTCCATGACCTTTCCTTGTACAAGTTGTGCTGGCTTCCCTAGTATTGTGTACTGTCTTATGCTTCACCAAAGTTACCACTTATCCATTGTCTATTTAGTACTTCCCCCCCCGCCCCTCCCATCCATCGTAACCAAGAAAGATTGTTACTTTTTGTGTATAAACTTCTTCATGAGTTTTTACAATAGAGGTCTCATACAATATTTGTCCTTTTGTGATTGACTTATTTCACTCAGCATAATGTCCTCGAGTTTCTTCCATGTTATGAGATGCTTCACAGATTCATCGTTGTTCTTTCTCGTTGCATAATACTCCTTTGTGTGCATGTACCATAGTTTGTTTATCCATTCATCTGTTGATGGGCATCTAGGTTGTTTCCATCATTTTGCTATTGTGAACAATGCTGCAATGAACATGGGTATGCATATGTCTATTTGTGCGACGGCTCTTATTTCTCTAGGATATATTCCGAGGAGTGGGATTGCCAGATCATACAGTACTTCTATTTCTAGATTTCTAAGGAAGTGCTGTATCCTTTTCCAAAATGGTTGTATCATTTTGCGTTCCCACCAGCAGTGCATAAGAGTTTTGATCTCCCCACAGCCTCTCCAACATTTGTTATTTCCAGTTTTTTTGATTTGTGCCATTATTTGTGGCGAGGTGAGATGGTATCTCATTGTGGTTTTGATTTGCATTTCTCTAATGGCTAGTGATCACGAGCATTTCCTCATGTGTCTGTTGGCCGCTTAAATGTCTTCTTTGGTGAAGTGGCTGTTCATTTCCTTTGCGCATTTTTTAATTGGATTATTTGTGACAGCAGACTCATTTTGAAAACAACTGCTATTTGTAATTTGTGGTATATTTAGATGACGCATTGCACTGGGCAAATCTGCTGCAAAAGCCGTCTTTAAATTATTAAAAAGCAAAGATGTCATTTTGAAGACTAAGGTGCTCCTGACCCAAGCCATGGTGTTTTTAATCGCCTCATATGCATGTGAAAGCTGGACAATAATAAGATAGACTGAAGAAGAATTGATGCCTTTGAATCATGGTGTTGGCGAAGAAAATTGAATATACCATGGACTGCCAGGGTCAGTTGTGCATAGGGTCGCTGTGAGTCGGAACCAACTCTACGGCACCGAACAACGACGACAACAGCCAGAAGAACGAACAAATCCGTCTTGGAAGAAGTACACCCAGAATGCTCCTTAAAAGCAAGGACTGGGAGACTTCACCTCACGTACTTTTGGACATGTTATCAGGAGGGATCCGTCCGTGGAGAAGGACATCATGCTTGGTAAAGTAGAGGGTCAGTGAAAAAGCGGAAGACCCTCAACAAGATGGATTGACACAGTGGCTGCAACAATGGGCTCAAACACAGCAACGATTGTGAGGCTGGCACATTACTGGGCAGCATTTTGTTCTGTTGTACATAAGGTCGCTATGAGTCAGAACTGGCTCAATCTCACCTAACAGCAATGAACAACAAGTTAAATTTGGGGGGCAGTGGTGGTTCAGTGGTATAATTCTCACCTTCCATATGGGAGACACAGGATTGATTCCCGGCCGATGTTCCTCATGCATAACCACCATCTGTCACTGGAGGCTTATGTGTCGCTACGATGCTGAACACGTTTCAGTGGACCTTCCAGGCTAAGGTGGACTAGGAAGAAAGGCCTGGCAATCCACTTCTGAAAATCAGCCAGTGAAAACCCCATGGATCACAATGTTCCAATCCACGACCAGTTATGTGGACAGCACAGGACCAGGCAGCATTTCATTCTGTTGCGTATGGGGTCACCGTGAGTCGGCGACAACTCGATGGTAGTTAACGGCAACATGTTAACTTTTAGTACTTTGCATAACATATTATTATACATGTTATATATGATTATACATCATATATTATGAATATAGGTAATATATTATAAATACATAATGCTTTTATTGTCTTTGTAATTTTCCAAGTTACAGGAATCCTGCTGGATGGTGGTAAGGAGAGAGATCTGAACTAAATGGATCTATTCTGATATTTTGATCAATGAACCATTTCTAGTCCCCATCCTGATGCCTCAATGAATGGGGCAGACCCAGTGAGCACCGTTCTCTTTAAAAATGGGATGAAGGAAGAATTGTTCTGGCATGGATATGCCATCCCT
Organism: Trichechus manatus latirostris; assembly: GCF_000243295.1. Classification (NCBI taxonomy): domain Eukaryota; kingdom Metazoa; phylum Chordata; class Mammalia; order Sirenia; family Trichechidae; genus Trichechus; species Trichechus manatus. The sequence goes on from NW_004444054.1 coordinate 2,095,826, forward strand.
TCGCATCTGAACCTTTTTTAATTGACATGTAAAGCTGATGAGGAGCCCCAGTGGTGTAGTGGTTAAGTGTTTGGCTGTTAACTGAAAGGTTGGTGGTTTGAACCTACCAGCCACTCCATGGGAAAAAGATATAGCAGTCTGCTTCTGTAAAGATTACTGCCTTGGAAACCCTATGGAGCACTTCTACTCTGTCCCGTGGGGTTGCTGTGAGTCGAAATTGACTTGATGGCAATGGGTATGGTTTTGGTTTTGGTCAAGCTGATGCTGCCAATTGGCAGAGTACTGGATATTTTTGTAGAGAATTTATGTGTCATATTCTAACTGAAACTACGAAACTGAGGGGAACAGCAAGCCGTACATTCTGGCACTAACATACAGGTATGTAATCATTCTTAGCCTTATTTAAATTGCATTTCTTTCAGGAAAACAAATCATCAACAACAACAACGACAAACCAAAAATCCCTGAAACAATAATTGGCCAAAAGAATGGGTTTTAGAATTATTGAAAGAAGAATCTTCATTTCGAAAAAGTTCAGTCTGTGGTTCTTACCCAAACCTTGTGAGCATTCTTTAGTTTATTTACATAAAACCAACTCAAGTTTCATCAACTTTGCTGAGAGCAGGAGACGGAATACACCTTGTAAGTAGCAGTCGGAGGTCTCGAGGGGATAGTTTCCTTAATTGCTTCATTCATTTCCGAAGACGTATCCATTGTACTTAAGCTTGCAGGACATAAAAATGTATTGGAGATAAGCCAATTTCCAGTGCTATTAAAAAAGAAAACAGAAGATTTCATCCACCAGCCGTTGCTACTTCCTTTGATTTACAGTTTTCCGAAAGCAACAGTGTCATTCAGCTGCAGGACCACGGCCAACTCTTCACTGCCACGGGCTCAGCACACAGGGGGATCATGGAGAACAAGTTCACAGGAAGTGGGGCCAGTCACTGCACAATTATAGAGCACCTGCTGCACACAGAACACTATGCTGATTTCATTTATTTATTTATTTGAATGGTATATTTGGGTTTGATTTATTTATTTATCTTATTGTGCTTTAGATGAAGGCTCACAGAGCAAATTAGTTTGTCATTAAATAATTAATACACATATTGTTTTGTGACATTGGTTGCCAACCCCACAACCTGTCAACACTCTCCCCTTCTCAACCTTGAGTTCCCCATTCCCAGCTTTCCTGTCCCCTCCTGCCTTCTCGTCTCTGCCCCTGGGATGGTGTGCCCATTTAGTCTCGTTTTGTTTTATGGGCCTGTCTAATCTTTGGCTGAAGGGTGAACCTCAGGAGTGACTTCATTACTGAGCTACAAGGGTGTCTGGGGGCCATACTCTTGGGGTTTCTCCAGTCTCTGTCAGACAAGTAAGTCTGGTCTTGTGAGTTAGAATTTTGTTCTACATTTTTCTCCAGTTTTGTGAGAGACCCTCTATTGTGATCCCTGTCAGAGCAGTCGGTGGTGGTAGCTGGGCACCATCTAGTTGTGCTGGACTCAGTCTGGTGGAGGCTGTGGTTGTTGTATGATTTTCTTTTTGACATCTTCTCAACCAATAACTCTTCTGGCCAGAGGAAGAAAGTGTTATCTGAGATAATACAAAAATGGTGAGTAATCAAGCCAATGCTTTCCTCAAATTCCTTCTCCCTACTTCCTGAGGAAAAGGAGCCCTGGTGACACAACGGTTACTTGTTCGGCTGCTAACTGAAAGGTTGGAGGTTCGAACGTACCCAGTCCTCCACAGGAGGAAGACCTGGATATCTGCTCCTATAAAGATAACAGCCTAGAAAACCCTGTGGGGCAGTTCTAGTCTGTTCTATAGGGTTGCTAGGAGTCAGAATCGACTTGACGGCAATTGGTCTGGTTTTTTGGTTTCAACAAGGCAGGGATGTGTGGGGAACTCTATGTTGGCAATGTTTTATTTCTTAAGCTGGGTGGGAAGGACATGGGTGTCATTGTATTACTCTTTATTCCTTTTTTGTATATCTAAATATTGCATTGTATATATTTTTTAAGAAAAGCAGACTCAGATATATGGGCTTTGAAATTAATTCACCTTCTTTTAAATTATTTGTGTCTTGGGTACCTTTTTTATAGCTCCAGGCAAGCATTATTTCAGGCAATTAAATTTTTTCCCGCTCACCAAACATTTATTGATCTTTATTAATTTGCGAAGATGTACATAAACACCAATCATCAAGACAAAGCAACAATCTCCTTTTGAGCCCCCGTTCCAAATTCTCTCCCCTCCCCAAAGATACTCATACTTTCCTGTCTGGTATATGTTCTCCCAGACCATTTTCTATACACCTATGTCGTTATTGTTCGCTGTCGTGAGTCAGCCCCCGACTCATGGTGATCTTATGCACCACGGACTGAAGCAATGCACTGTCCTGCACCATTCCCACGACTGGTTGCCGATCAGACTATTGTGATCCTTAGGGTTTTCATTGGTTGATTTTTGGAAACGAGATCTCCAGGTCTTTCTTCCTAGTCCGTCTTAGCCTGGAAGCTCCACTGAAACCCATTCAGCATCGCAGCTTCATGCAAGCCTCCACCAACAGACAGGTAGTGGCTGTGCATGCGGTGGGTTGGCCAGGAACCGAAGACGGGCCTCTTTCATCTCATGGAAGATGAGAATTCTACCACTGAACAACTGATGCCCCCTTATGCACCTCTGTGTACATAGAGTTACAATTGCCCCTTAAATGTATTGCCAGTCTTTACCTATGCATCTTTTCTGGGTCATTGGTAACCTAAGGTAGGCAAGAAGCAATGGCTAGCGTCCTGGTTTAGAAGAGATAGGAATGTATGAAAGGAAAACTGGGATGATTAAAAGGACAGCTGTGATCTTAATGGAAAAATGTTTGAAGGGAACAGTGGCTTATTAAACTCACCCTAGACAGCGTGCCTAGAGACTTGCCCAAGACATTCTGCGTGAGGGGACAGGGGGCGAGAGTAACCGTTGGGCCCTTTGGCACCTTTGGAGCCAGGTCAGCTGGAGTTTATGACTTAGAAGATCCCATGTGTTACAGAGTAGAACTTCTCCATAGGGTTTTCTTGTCTTTAATCTATACAGGAGCAGATGGCCAGGCATGTGACTTCCGTGGTGCCAAGGGATGGGTTCGAACTGCTGACCTTTTGGTTACCAGCTGAGCACAAACTGTTTGCGCCACCCAGGGACCTTCTTTTTTAAAAAACTGAGAATAATTCCCATACCATAAAATTCACCCTTTTAAAAATTTTTTATTTTGTTGCTGTTGAGAATATACACACCAGAACATACACGAATTCAACACTTTTCACAAGTACAATTCAGTGACGTTGATTACATTCTTCAAGTTGCGCAACCATTCTCACCCTCCTTTTCTGAGTTGTTCCTCCCCCATTAACATAAACTCACTGCCCCCTAAGGTTTCTACCTAATCTTTAAGTTGTTGTTGTCCATTTGATCCTGTATTGATAGTTCTTAAAAGAGTATAATGCTCAAGGCAGACATTCTTTACTAGTTAAGCTAAACTATTGTTTGGTTTAAAGAAGACTTCAGGGGATATTTTTGGCTTAAGGTTTAAAGATTATCTCAGGGCAACAGTTTCAGGGGTTCATCCAGCTTCCATGGATCCAGAAAGTCTGGATTCCGTGAGAAAAATTCCCTCTTTTAACATGTACAACTCAGTGGCCTTAGTGTAGACTTGTTCCTTCTACAGAGCTTGCTTTTCTTCTGGAAGCTGCAGGCTATTCTCTGTCAAGGCTCCTTTGGGGAGCAGCTTTGCTTCCTGTATTTGTTTCCTTCTGACAAAGATGAACTGTAAGAGAGCAATGGGCCAGCTTTTCCCCACAACCCCTCTGTCCCTGCCACCCAGCTGGCATTAGAGTCCCCACCTGTGGCCCTTGCTGTTGATTGGTACTTGGAGCGTCCACTGGAGTCCCCATGTGCTAAGTCTGCACTTGAGCTGAGAGTTGTGATACGGATGGAGAGGGGAGCTAATTCACGCAGACTCCATCAATTTTGCCATCTTCTCAGTTCATTCTATTTCTTCTTTTTCCCTCGAGGAACAGTAAGGAAACTCGCTAACAATCCTGGAAGTCAAACTGAGTTTCTGAATTTATTGCGGTCCTGAAATAGTGGAAGAGAAATCAGGAACCGGGCCTCAAAAATATCACGTAGAAGCAAATTATGTTCCTGTGTGATGGTGAGGCAGCCTGGCAAAGCCATACCTTTCCGGATATGACATATGCTGAGAAAGGACGTTCCTTGATGTTCAGGAAATAATGGGCTGGCTCATACAAGCGACTATCTTTCTCCTTCAGACTAATTAGACTATTCGGAAAACACAGTCAGAGAGTATAGGGCACTTGTCTGATTCCATGCTCAGAAAGACAATCTAATGGCCAGAAATAACTATGATTGGACACAATTTTGTGAGAATACAATAAACAAAATTCCAAATTCACAAAATGTTAAGAATTAAAGAGTAGTTACTAACCTTCCAAAATGATTTTGCATTTTTATGCTGCTGAAACTTTGTAGTAATAGATGTGTCTGAAAATAAGTGGATCAGGGACCAAAGAGACTCCATTCTAATAATCTTAGACTCATTGATGCACACTTCAAAACAACAAAGCAAAACAAACCCTTGGAAAATCAGGATCATAATGGCTATGTGATTACCCAAGGTCACATGCCAACTCCAAGTTGATTTTTGTACTTTAAATTGATGTTGTTGGAAACTTCCCCCATATAAGCTAATGCAAATTATATCCCTTGGAATCCCAATAGAGTTGAGATGTTAAGAAAGATGCTACATTGGCTTTACTAGTCTCAGACTTCTCGTCTGCCCATGGAGCACTGAAAATCCACCAGACAGCAGAAATTTTCAGGCACAACCCTATGAATTAGGGCCATGGTGTGAATCAGAATCTCCTGGGGAGCTTGCTAAAAATACAGAGGCCCAGCTAATTGCCTTCATGAACAACTGCCTCCTTTGCCATGAGACCAGAACTGGATGGTGCCTGGCTACCATTACTGAACATTTTGATCAAAGATTCTATAGAAGAATGCTGATCAAAAGGGGGAAAATGAAGAACAGAATTTAAAATTCTCATGGAATCCAGATCTTCTGGAGTGATGGAGGCTGGATGAACCCCTGAAACTATTGTCCTGAGATAATCGTTAAACCTTAAACCAACTCATGGTGACCCCATGTACAGCAGAGCGAAACATTACCTGGCTTGCGCCGTCTTCACAAACATTGGTAAGCTCGAGTCCATTGTTGTCACTGCGTATTTTTAGTGCATCCAACCTAGCAGGTACATCTTCCAGCACCATAACGGACAATATTCTGTTGTGCTTCATAGGGTTTTCACTGTCCATTTTTCGGAAGTAGATTGGCAGGCCTTTCTTAATCTGTCTTAGTCTGGAAGCTCCGCTGAAACCTGTCCACCATGGATGACCCTGCTGGTATTGGAAATACCAATAGCATAGCTTCAGCATTGTAGCAACACGTAAACCACCACAGTACGACAAACTGACAGACAGGTGGTGGCTTGCTACCTAGTGGATAATTAATGTTACTTCCCTTCACGCTAACCTTTCACTTATGCTCCTTCCCTCTGCCATCAACACTGACAATATTCTATGTTTGAACTATCTTTAGCTCAAAAGAATAATTTTACATTTGGCAAAAGCATTGTTTGAAGGTGAAGGTGAGGACAGGATTATGGGTATTTTGCTCCAGTCCCCTGCTTCATGGGAAGCCAGACCCCAGAAACCTGGTTCAATAATATGACAGAGACTTTGCTCTTAGCTAGGAGCCCTGGTGGCGCAGTAATTAAGCGCTTGGCTGCTAACCAAAGAGTCGGCGGTTCGAACCCACCAGTTGCTCCTCCAGAGAAAAGACTTGGTGATCTGCTTCTGTAAAGATTACAGCTTTGAAAACCCTATGGGGGCATTTCTACTCTGTCCTATAGGGTCACTATGAGTCAGAATTGACTTGATGGCAATGGGTTTTAGTTGCTCTTAGCTAAAGGGTTTGATTACTCTGGCTAGTTGGAGTTATTTTTTAAAAAAGGAAAAGGAAAAATACCCACATGGAGAAGGCACAGATTTCTTCTGTGCCCAAACTCGGAATCCTTGCGTTTCTAGATTCCGAAGTTTTCCTCCACTCCCGCCTGTTTTTAAGATAGATCACAGTAGAGAAAAAGCAAAGTCCTTTCTAATTTCATAAGTGGAAAGCTTCACTTTGTGGCAGGTTCTTTCCTGACAGAGTGCTTACTTAGCACCTATTTTTAGAATACTTCATGTTCTGGTTCAGACATGTGAAGCTCCGTCTTGACCATGCTGCCTCCACTTTCCCCACCCGCCACGTCTCCTTCGTGGCTGGCAGCATCGTAACAGGCTGTGCGAAAGGAACTGTATTCATTATGATGTTACACTGCAGCGTCTTGCAGAGTCCAAGCCCATTCATTATGTAACTGGCAAGTCCCTGGAGTGAGTCAGTTTATGAATCACTCAGCATGAAGCTAGAAATTTTGAGCCATTACACTGTTCTCTTACTCATATTCGGATAAATTACATTTTCTGGCCAAGACTATGAATTTTACCTCTTTTCCAATTTCTCGTGTTCCTTGGCTATGTGTTTTTTTCCCTATGGAACTGAAGCAGACTTCTAAGCGTATGCATTTATTTTACGCATATGTGTGTGTGTGTATGTATTCATCTGCTTAATTTAAATTGTGCCTCTGTGATTACTCTGAATTGTAAATGACACATTGAATGGAGAAGGCTGGGAATCATTACTTATTTCTAATAACATGGTAAATATTTTTCTCTGATGCCTTAGGCAGAAATTAAGGCTCCGATTAGGGGCAATAACCTGTTGCTGTTGAGTCGACTCTGGCTCATAGCGACCCTATAGGACAGAGTAGAACTGTCCCATAGAGTTTCCAAGGCTGTAAATCTTTATGGAAGCAGACTGCCACATCTTTCTCCTGTGGAGTGGCTGGTGGGTTCGAACCACTGGCCTTTCAGTTAGCAGCCAAGGGCTTAACCACCGCACCACCAGGGCTCCAGTGATGAGCAGCAGTACTGACGCATTATTAACAGCACCATTACGACCACACCACTCCACGGCCTGAAGCAGCGCGTTCCTTCATCTCTCGTTTTCCCCACACTTGGGGAAGAGACTTGTTAGGGACTGAATGTGCCCCTTAAACCTTCATGCTGAAGTTCTAATCCCTGTACCTGTAAATATGACCCTGTTTGGGAAACGGATTTTCTTTTGTTATGTTAATGGGGTCATACCGGAGTAGGGTGGGTCCTAAACCTAATCCCGTCTGAGTGGCATCTTATAAAAGGAGCAGAATAGACCCAGACACACAGAGGGGACGCCCCGTGAAGACAGAGGCAAATACATGCAGTGGCGTCACTAGGGGGGTGCAGGGGTGTGACCTGCACCAGGTGACACGGTCGGAGAGGGTGACATCAAGATGATTGTCTATAAAATTTTTGTGCTGTGTTTCAGCAGAAATTTATTATTTTTTATAAAAATATCCCTGTAGTTAGTTATAACAACAATAACAAATTTTTTGTAAGCCCAGCTTACATGTAACAATATACCTACAAGGCTAAAACCCTAGGCTAATTTTCTTTTTGAATCTTCTAATGCTCTCCATTCAGAGCTGTCATTATTATCCAATTACAATGATGCTTCAAATCACGTGGTTTCATCTGCACGCTCTACAAGCACGCACTGTTGTTTTTCGTTGCTGCTGGTGTTTTTATAGTCCCTGATTTTGTCAAATTTTCTGGTGTTTTAGCTACAATGTTGTGGTAATTAGCATGGGGGTGACACCAACCCTAGTGACCCCACTGAATTCATGTACAAGCCCAGGAACGTCAAGGATTGCTGGAAGCTGCTAGGAGCTGAAGAAGACAAAGAAGGACCTTCCCCTAGAGCTGGCACACTTAATTCAGGCTTCTAACTTCCAGAACTCTCAGAAAATATATTTCTCTTCTTGAGAGCCACCTTCTTGTGGTATTTTTGTTACAGCAGCACTAGGAAACTAAGACAGAGCTATACAGTTAAATGCTAGAATGTCAAAGAAAGAGGGTCTTAGCACCACAGAGTCTAAGTCCCTCTATTTTCCTCAATGTTCAATTAAACAAAAGTCTAACATACAGAGAAATTGAAAGCAAGTACAATGAAAACACAGATACTCTAACCCTAGATTCATCAAGTGTTAATGTTTTCCTTATTTGCATTTTTTCTCTCATAACACATCACCCCTAAATCCTTCAGCATATGTCTCCTAAGAACAAGGACATTCTTCTTAGACACCATACCTTTATCACACCCAAGATATACAATAATGTCATCTGATACGCATCTAGGAGCCCTGGTGGTGCAATGGTTAAGCACCCAGCTGCTAATCCAAAGGTTGGTGGTTCGAGAACCACCAGCAGCTCCTTGGGAGAAAGACCTGGTGATCTGCTCCCATAAAGATACAGCCTAGAAAACCCTATGAGGCAGTTCTACTCTGTCACATGGAGTCGCTATGAGTCAGAATCAACTCGACGGCACCCAACAACAACAATAATATGCATCTATATTCAAATTTCTCCAATTGTCCCAAATATATCCTTTATAGTTTTTAAAATCTAGGTTCCAATCAATTTAGGATTCATCCGTTCCATTTGGTTGTCATATGTCTTTAGTCATCTTTAATGTAAAACAGTCCCTTTCTTTTTCATTTTCTTTTCTTCGTTCCTTCTTTCCTCTCTTCCACCCCTCCCTTTTGTTTTCAATCACACTGACAGTTTTGAAGAGTCCAGGCCAGATGTCTGGCTGAATGTCCCACCTTCTGAAAGTGACTGATTGTTTCCTTATGATAGATTTAAGTTAAAAAAAAAAAAAAAGTTGGTCAGACGTAGACGACAGAGTGTATTTTCCCTTACATAGTGTCAGGAGGCACATATTGCCAGTTTATTGGTGGTTATTGGTGATGCTAAGTATAGTAGGTAGTGTTATTGGCCCCAGTTTTCCATCCCTCCCTATATCCACACATAGTTTTGTAGTGCCCTCCAACAGTGGAACAAGTTGTAATTCCCTGCGCCTGGGGTCATTCAAGTGACGTGCCTTGGTCAATGGGATATAAACAGATGTGATGCAAGGAAAATCTTGAAAAGTGCTTGTGCAGTTAGCCCTACTCTCTTGTAAGGAGCCCTGGTGGCACAATGGTTAAGTGCTTGGCTGCTAACGGAAAGGTTGGCAGTTCAAACCCAGCCAGTGGCTCTGCAGGTGAAAAGACCTGTTGATCTGCTCCCGTGAAGATTACAGCCTAGAAAACCTTGTCTACTCTGTTACGTGGGGTCACTATGATTTGGAATCAACTCAGTGGCACACAACATACACACACAGTCTTGTACTTCCGCTGTTGCTATGGGAAGATCATGTCTAGTTAGCCAACTGGTTCTAGGAAGAGGATAAGAGACACATGACCAGAATTGCCCCAGCTAAGCTTCCTCAGCACAGCCTAGGGCAGAGCTCCCCAGCTGAACTGCAGATACTTGAGGGAGACCAGCCAAGATCACCGAGCTGAGCCCAACCTAGGTCAGCCAAACTCCAGCCAGCTCAAAGGTATGTGCTTTATAAAAAGAAATGATTGTCATTTGCAAGCCATTATATTTCGGGATGGTTTCTTCTACATTATTGTGGCAATAGCTGATATATTAAGTTTCGTCACTTGTTTTGGGTAGTATCTGCCAGATCGCTCCATTATAAAAGTACTTTTTTGCCTTTGTAATTTGTAAGTGTCCCTGGGTGGTGCAAATGGTTAAGCCCTCGACTACTGGCCGAAAGGTTGGTAGTTCAAATATACCCAGAAGTTCCTTGGAAGACAGGCCTGGCAATCTGCTTCTGGAAGGTCACAGACCTGCAAATCCTATGGAGCAGTTCCACTCTGCACATAAGGGGTCACCATAAGATGGAATCAACTTGATGGCAACTAACAACAATTTATAAGTAATCTGTGGTGCAATATGTCAAGCCCATGTGAATATCCAGTATCCAATAACATCTTCCCCAATTATTTCAGCAGCCATTATGATCCTCCTTTTACATTGATTCGCTAATGTGCTTTTGTAAAAAAGATCTCTCCCTTCCCCCAGTTCTCTTTTTAGTATTAGTATGAGTATGAACTCAGGGGTTCTTTTTTAATCAATAAATTATAATCTGTTACTGCCATTCTTCTTCTACTTTTTAATAATATTTTATTGTGTTTTTGGACAAGGTTTACACAGAAGTTTAGGCTCCCATTCAACAACTTCTACACAAATTGTTCAGTGACATTGGCTACATTTTTCACAATGTGTGAACATTTTCATTTCCGTTCTGGTTGTTCCATTCCCATTAATCTAGTTTCCCTGCTTCTTTACCTTATCTTCGTTTTAGAATAATTATTGACCATTTGGTCTCAAATACGTAATTTTTAAAAGGAGCATGGTACTTATGGGTGATATTCATTATTTTTTGAGCTAATTTGTAATTTGTTATTTAGCTACAAGGTGGCCTAAGGGGATAATTTCAGCTCAAGGTTTGAAGAATATCTCAGGCAATAGTCTTGGGGCATCCTCAATCTCAACCAGTCCAGTAGGTCTGTTTTTTGTTTTGCTTTGTTTTTAGAAATTTAAGCTTCTGTTCCACATTTTTCTCCCATTCTGTCAGGGTCCATCTATTGTGGCCCTGATTAGGATGGTCTGTAGTGGTAGCTGGGCACCATCTAGTCCTTCTGATCTCAGGGTAGATGGGCAGTGACTGCCATTATTCTTTTTGATGGTCAGAATATACAAAATTTGGCCAGTAGAAGCTCCTTCAAGTCATCCCCTGTGTCCTATCTATATGTCCCTTTTAAGCTTTAAGCATTTCCTTGCTTTCTGGTATAGTAAGATATTCCCTATTGCTACATTTAATTTGTTATTATTTTGTTAAGGATTAGTACGTCTATGTTCACGAGGAATGTTGGTCTGTAGTTTTCTTGTAGTTTCATTGTCATGCTTTGGCATCAAGGTGTTGGCCTCATAATATGAATTGAGAAGTAGTCCCTTCTCTATTTTTCTGGAAAATTTTATATAGGGTTGGTGTTATTTCTCCCATAAATATTTGGTGGACTTGAGAGTATGGCCCCCAGACACACTTTTAGCTCAGTGGTGAAGTTACCTCCGAGGTTCACTGTTCAGCCTGGGAGTGGACAGCCCCGTAAAACCAAATGAGACTAACGAGGACCAAGAGTCCAGTGACAAGGGCCAGAAGGCAGAAGGGGACAAGGAAGCTGGTGATAGGGAACACAAGATTGAGTAAGGATATTGTTGATGTGTTGTGAGATTGTTAACCATTGTCATAGGGCAACATTTGTAGTAACTGTTAAATGAGAAACTATTTTATTCTGTAAGCCTTCATCTTAAGTGAGAATAACAGCACAATTGGAAGAGCGTAGCCAAGGTCACTGAACTGTGTATGTAGAAATTTTTGAAACGGTGTATCTTTGGCTATGTGTATTTTCACCAAAAAAAAAAAAAAAAATGATTGAGAATTTAGAGGGTTAATATGTTGTGGGGTTGTTAACCGATGTCATAAAATGACATTTGTACTACTGTTTCATGAGAAACTATTTGTTCTGTAAGCCTTCACCTGAAATACAGTAAAATATTTTAAAAAAAAAATAAGAATCTTGAAAATGCCAACTGAAAAAAAAAAAATTGGTGGAATTCATCAGGGAAGTCATCTGGGACTGGAGTGTTTTTTTGTATGAAGGTGTTGTGGATTGAACGTCTCCTGAAAATATGTACTCAAGTCCTGGCACCTGTATCTGTGGATGTGGTCCTGTTTGGAAATAGGGTTTTTCTTTTGCTATGTTGATGAGGTCATACCAGAGTAGGGTAGATCCTAAACTTGATTCCTTCTGAGTTACAAAAAGGACAGAATAGACACAGAGACACACACAAGGGGAAGACAAATGCCATGTGAGGACCCGTCTACAAGCAAAGGAATGCCAAGGATTGCTGGCAGCTACCAGAAGCTGAAAGAGATAAAGAAGAACCTTCTCCTAAAGCCCATGCCCTGAATTTCGACTTCTAGCCTCCAGAATCGTGACAAAATAAATTCTGGTCTTCAAAGCCACCCACCTGAGATATTTCTTTGTTATGGCAGCACAAAGTAACTAAAACAAGAGGTTAAAATTTAATTTATTTAATAGGGATGTTGTTGTTGTTGTTGTTAGGTGCCATCAAATTGGTTCCGACTCATAGCAACCCTACATACAAGATGAAACACTGCCTGGTCCTGTGCCATCCTCGCAATCATTGTTATGTCTGAGCACGTTGTTCCAGCTGCTGTGACAGTCCATCTCCTTGAAAGTCTTCCTCTGTTTTGCTGACCCTCTACTTTACCAAGTATGACATCCTTCTCCAGGGACCAGTCCCTCCTGATAACATGTCCAAAGAACATGAGGCGAATTCTTGCCATCCTCACTTCTAAGGAACATTCTGGATGTACTTTTTCCAAGACAGATTTTTTTTTCTTCTGGCAGACCATGAAATAGTCAATATTCTTTGCTAACACCATAATTCAAAGGCATCAATTCTTCTTCAGTCTCCTTTATTTGTTGTCTGGCTTTTGCATGCATATGAGGTTATTGAAAATAGAGATAGGACTATTCAATTATCTATTTCTTCTTGAGTGAGCTTTGGGAGTTTATGTCTTTCAAGGAATTTGTTCCTATTATTTAAGTCATGACGTGGATTAGAATAATATTGCTTCTAATTTTCTTATTATTCTTTTCATGTTTGTAAGAGATGTAATGATATCACCTCTTTCATCCTGATGTCAGTAATTTGGGACTTCTTTTTTTCTTTTTGATCAGTTTGTCTAGAGGTTTATCAACTTTCTGATATTTTCAAAGAATTGGTTTTTGGTTTCACTGATTTTTTTCTATTTTCCATTTCATTGATTTCTGCCATTATTTTTATTGTATCCTTTCTTCTGGTTAGATTGGGTTTAATTTGATCTTCACTCCTAGTTTCTTAATTTGGAAACTTACATCATTGATTTCGGACCTTTCTTCTTTTTTAATGTGAATATTTAATGATGTACACTTCCTTTTAAATACTGCTTTTGCTGCGTCCCACAAACTTTGATGTTGTATTTTAATTTTCATTCAGTTCAAAGTATTTGTTAAAGTTACATTGACACTTCCTCTTTGATTCATGAGTTATTTAGAAAGATGTTCTTTAATATAAAAATATTTGAGGATTTTACAGGTATTCATGTTGATTTTTAGTTTAATTATACTACAGTCAGAGAACATGTTTTGTATGATTCCGATTCCTTCAAATTTAAGCTATATTTTACGGCCTGGAATGTGGCGTATCTCAGTGAAAGTTTCATGTGAACTTGCAAAGAATGTGTATTCTGCAGTTGTTGAGTGGCGTGTTCTAGAAATGTCAATTAGGTCAAGTTGTTTGATAGCATTGCTCAGGTCTTCTATACACTTGCTGTTATTCTGTCTACTTTTCCATCAATTACTGAAGGGAGTATTGAAGTATCCAACTAAAATTGTGGATTTGTTTCATTTCTCCTTTCAGCCTCATGTATTTTGGAGCTATGTTTGTTTTCTTTTTTTTTATTGTACTTTAGATGAAGGTTTACAGAACAAATGGTTTCTCATTAAACAGTTAGTACACATATTGTTTTATGACAATGGTTAACAACCCCATGACACATCAACACTGTCCCTTCTAGTGACTTCATTACTCAGCTAAAAGGGTGTCCAGGGGCCACACTCTCGGGTTTTCTCCAGTTTCTGTCAGGACAGTAAGTCTGGTCTTTTTTTGTGAGTTAGAATTTTGTTCTACATTTTTCTCCAGCTCTGTCCAGAACCCTCTGTTGTGATCCCTGTCAGAGCAGTCAGTGGTGGTAGCCAGGCACCATCTAGTTGTACTGGACTCAGTCTGGTGGAGGCCGTGGTAGTTGTGGTCCATTATGGAACTATGTTTTTAGGTGCATACACATTTAGGATTGTTATGTATTCTTGGGGGAAAGAACCCTTTTATTATTCTGTAATTTACCTCTTTATCCTTGGTAATTTTTATTGTCTTCAATCTACTTTGTCTGCAATTAATATAAACACTTCAACGTTATTTCAATTGTTGTTTACATGGTATAACTTAAGACAGACTAGGAAGAAAGGCCTAGTGATCTACTTTGAAAATCAACCAATGAAAAACCTATGGATCACAAGGGTCCAGTGATTTGCTGTGAGTTGGGGGCTGACTTGAAGGCAATTAACAACAACTTAATCCATCCTTTACTTTTAATCTATCATTATCGTTACCATTGTATTCACAGTGTATTTCTCGTAGACAGGATACAGTTAGGTCACTTTTTGATTCAACCTGACAATATCTATTTTTTTAATTGGCATGTTTAGGCTATCTTTAATATAATTATTGATATGTTGATATGGTTGGATTTACATCCACCATTTTATTATTTTCTGTTTGTTCCCTCCAATTTTGTTCCTCTGTTTTCCTTTCTTCTTTTGGATTGTTGGAGTAATTTTTAGTATTCTTTTTCAAATTATCTGTGGACTTTTTTTCTATATCTGTTTATATTATAGTCTTAGTGGTTACTGTTGGAATTATAATAACATACCTAACTTTTTAGCTTACTAGGACTTAGTATTTTAATTGTTGAAATAAAATGTAGAAGGCTTACAAACATATAGATTCCTTTACTCTCTCCCCTTTATGTTATAGTTGTCATATGTATTATATCTATATATACTGAAAATCCCCCAGACAATGTTATAAATTTTTGCTTTCAACACTCTAAATATTTTAAAGAACTTCCCTCTTAGGAGAAAAATAGTCCATTATTTTTACCCAGATATTTACCATTTTTTTAATTCTTCCTTCATTCCTGAATTCCATTTTCCCTCTGGTATCATTTCTTTTAGCCTGAAGAACTCCCTTTAGCATTTCTTTTAGAGAAATCCACTGGCAATATATTCTCTTAATTTTCCTTTATCTGAGAATGTATTTATTTCACCTTCATTCTTGAAAGATATTTTCACTGGGTATAAAAGTCTGGGTTGACAGTTCTTTTCTTTCAGCACTTTAAGAATATTGTTTTGTTGTTACTCTGGTTATCTACACGCATTATATACTTCAATGTACTCCAGTGATGGGCAGCTGCCACCTTGCTTAGTATGGGGACTGGGAAGCTTGAGGATGTTTTTGGTGTTCTTGTACAACTGGGCCACAGAAGGAGTTTTTCTCTGTGCTCTTTCCCCTCTCCCAGGCAGTACATTGCTGTTAGCCGGTACTCAGTGAGAGATTAATGGTGGGAAAAGGGGAAAGATCTTGGATCTCCTGGGCCAGCCTCAGTCTTAGGCAAACCCTGTTCACCTGGACCTTGGAGGTGGAGGTTTCTCAGTGATCCTCCCTTCAGTCCAGGCAAGAACAACTCTGCCTGGTACTTGTAGGTGATCTTGATAAGGAGAGGGCTCCCTGCCTGTCTTGTTTTCCCAGTGCTGCTGTAACAGAAATACCACAAGTAGATGGTCTTAAAGAATAGAAATCTGTTTTCTCATAGTTTAGGAGGCTAGAAATCTGAATTCAGGGCATCAGCTCTAGGGGAAGATTCTTGTTTATTTCAGCTTCTGTGGCACCAGCATTTTTTTTGTTCCTTGGCAACTGATATTCATATGGCATCTGTCTTCCTTATGTGTGCTTATTCCTGTGTCTGTGTTATGGTTGAGTGCTGTCAAGTTGATTCTGACTTGTAGTGACCCCATGTGAGAGTGCTGAACTGCCCCATAGCGTTTTCTAGGCTGCCATCTTTATGGAAGCCGATTGCCAGGTCTTTCTCCCTAAGTGGGTTTGAAATGTTAACCTTTTGGTTAGCAGCTGAGTACTTAACCACTGTGCCACCAGGGCAAATTCCTGTGTCTAAGGTGCTTTTCTTTTATAACTCAGAAGTGATTAGATTTAAGACGCAACACTGATATGGCCTCATTAACACAACAAAGAAAACTTTATTCCCAAATAAGATAACATCCACATGTATAGGGGTTAGGATTCCAAGACATATTTCTGGGGGACACAATTCAATCCATAACACTGCCCTTTCCTGAGTGATAACAGCTCTCTGCTTTGTATCAGTATAGGACATTGACTCGAGCAGTTTTCTTTGTGTTCTGTATCTTCCTTCATCAAAAAAAAGCCACCCAGGAGTTCCGGCAAAATAGCGCTCTAGGCAGAAGCACCACGCCGTCCCTCCAAATCAAAGATCCGAAAAACTAAGCCAAACAGAGAATACAACAATCCTGAAACCCTAAAACATCAAATGAAGAGATAAAGAACTCAGCCAAGCACCAAATGGAGTGAGAAAACTGACAGAGAACGGAGAGCAAGGAGAGATTCATGCAGAGGTCCCCTACCAGCTAACGCAGCGCAGATCCGCCATCTTGGACTCCTATCAGAGACCAGCAAACAGGGAGTATGAGAAAGCAGCCTCACGGAGCTTCCAGTGGGAGACAAAACAACCGGTAATTTGCAATGTACGCTTTCCCACCCCCCACCCTTCTTCACCCCAACTCGGCCTCCTCTGCTTTCCACAGCCACAATCTCTTGACCGGGAAACAGCGGCTACTTGGATTCCACACACCCGAACGGGTGGCTGTCTGAGTGCCATTTGTCGGCTGCTGGTGTTGCTTTTTTTCCACTTCTTTTGACTTCTTCCTTGCCTCTCACCACCTCCCCCTCCTTTCGCTCGAGTACCTTGCTCTGTGCACCGTCTTTGCTTCTTCCTGAGGGGCTGCAGAGCTCCGGTAATTTGTGATATATGTTTTCCCACTCTCTACCCTTCTTCACCCACACTCGGCCCCCTCTGCTTCCCACGGACACAGTCTGTTGTCCAGAAACACCAGCCTGCACTAGCTGGCTCTCTGAGTGTCATTTGTTGGCTGTTAGTGTTGCTTTTTTTTTTCTGCTTTTGATTTCTTACTTGCCTCTCGATACCTCCCCCTCCCTTCGCTCAAGTACCTAGCTTTGTGCGCCATCTATGCTTCTTCCTGAGGGGCTGCAGGGCTCCGTTCAACTGTGGACCTGCTTCCCGGTTTGGGCTTCCATGCTGGTGGGATCCTGGGGATTTTGTGTGTTTGTTTGTTTTGAACTGTTCGTTTGTTTTCTTTTCCTTTTCTTGAGTTGGGATCCCTTTCTGGACAGGCTGAGCTGCGTGGCAGGGAGACTCCCCTTTGGCTTCCACAGACATGCAGAGGGATCCCTGAGGGCATTTTTTTATGTTTTTTTTTTTTTCCCCTGCTTCTTTGGGGGCCTTTTTTTTTTATATATACATATAATTTGTTTTGTTCTCTTTTTCCTCTTTTTCCCTTTTTGTCTTTCTTCATTGCTCAGTTTCTCATCTGTCTATATCTTCCTTCTCTTTCTGTTCCCTGAATACCTGGCGTTGTATACCTCTACGCCTTCTAGCCAGGCTGTACTGCAACACCTGAGAGTGACTTCCCCAGACCTCATAGCTGCACCGATGGGATCCCTGGGAACTTTGCAATTCTTTAGCCTTTCTGATTCTTACTTATTCATTCTTTTCTTTTCTTCCTCCTCTCCTTTCTGTTTTTCTCCATTTCATAGTCTCTTATCTATCCACTCCAATGGCAAGCTCCCCTAGCATTCTTTTTTGTTTGTTTGTATGTTTTTGGCACCTATTCTGCTCTCCTCTCTCCCATATCCATCTTAGCTCCACACATAACAATCTCCCCGCTGCATCCTG
>NW_004444054.1:2120145-2347697 GCF_000243295.1 Trichechus manatus latirostris
CAGCATGTGTGTTACTGTTACATGAGAAACTATCTGTTCTGTAAGCCTTCACCTGAAGTACAATAAAATATTAAAAAAAAAAAAAAGAAGAAGAAGAACCAGCAGAGGTCATATTCCAAGAGTCTATTAAGAAAAATTCCTGGAATCTGGAATCAGACATGGTTCTTCTACACCTACATCATTAGCAAGGCTTTAATCACGTGACCACACAAGGGTGCAAGGAAAGCTGGGATATGTTGTCTTAATCTGGGTGGCCATGTACCCAGCTAAAATTTTATTACTATGGAAGAATGGGATACCATATATTTGGAAATCATTGTTGTGTTGTTGTTAGTTGCCATTGAGTTGCCTCTAACTCATGGAGACCCCATGTACCATAGAGCAAAATTGCCCCGGTCCTGCATCATCTTCACGATTGTTACTACGCTTGAGTCCATTGTTGCGGCCATTGTATATTTTGAGTGCCTTCCAACCCAACGGGCTCATCTTCCAGCCCTATATCAGACAATGCTTTGTTGTGATCTCCAGGGTTTTCTTTTTTAAAAATTTTATTGTGGTGAAAATATACCTAACAAAACATATGCCATCTCAACAATTTCTCCATGTACAATTCAGTAACATTGATTACATTCTTCAAGTAGTGCAACCTTTCTCACCATCCTTTTCCAAATTATTTCACCACCATTAACATAAACCCAATGCTCCTTAAGCAAAAACTCCCCTTTCCCTCCTCCCCCACCCTTGGTAACCACTAATAATCTTTGGTTTCTATTATATTTGCTTATTTCATGTAAGTGAGATCATACAATATTTATCTTTTTGCAACTTGACTGATTTTGTTCAGCATGATGTTTTCAAGGTTTATCCATGTTGTAGCACGCATCAGGACTTCATGGGTCTTTATGGCTGTGTAGTATGATCCATAGGGTTTTCATTGGCTAATTTTCTGAAGTAGATCGTCAGGCCTTTCTTTCCAGTCTGTCTTAGTCTGGGAGCTCTGCTGAAAGCTGTCCACCATGGGTGACCCTGCTGGTATTTGAAATACAAGTGGCATAGCTTCCAACATCATAGCAACACACACTTGCCACCACAGTACCACAAACTGACAGATGGGTGGTGGAGAAAATCATTAGCAATTGCAAGATCCTAGAGACCTGAAGAAGCACAGCATGTTTGTGAAAGAGCAAGAAGTTTGATGGAGCTGGGTCACAGAATGAATGAGATAACATGTTAGAAGATCAGGTAGAAAGATGTGAAGAGTCTTAGACAGTGTGCTAAGACTTAGCTATTCTCCCGTAGGCTATTTGTAAGGAGCCCTGGTGGTGCAGTGGTTAAGCATTCAGCTGCTAACCAAAAGGTCTGCAATTCGAACACACCAGTTGCTCAGTGGGAGAAAGATGTGGCAGTCTGCTTCTGTAAAGATTACGGCCTTGGAAACCCTATCGGGCAGTTCTACTCTGTCACATAGGGTCGCTTTGAG
This sequence comes from Trichechus manatus latirostris, assembly GCF_000243295.1. Taxonomy (NCBI): domain Eukaryota; kingdom Metazoa; phylum Chordata; class Mammalia; order Sirenia; family Trichechidae; genus Trichechus; species Trichechus manatus. The sequence goes on from NW_004444054.1 coordinate 2,121,626, forward strand.
TTGGGATTGACTTGACGGCAACAGCTTTGGTTTTTTGTTTTGTTTTTCTGGTAGGCTATTTTTATCAGTCAGACTCCTGAGAGGAAATAGGTGGCACTCTTAAAAGGGGGGACGGAAGTGGTTGTAATGGAGGGATGGAGAGTTTAAAAGGTGGGCGTGGTGAAAGACAACCAGCAAGCAGTGGAGAGGAGCCCCAGGGCCAGCTACAGCAGAAGCTGCCATCCTCCTAGGACTGACATCCAAGTGCATCAGCAGTTCCTGGACCCACAGTTGTAACTGCGGGAAATGGACCCCAGACAGGAGCTGTGCCTTTGGCAGATGAACAGGCTCACTGCAATGTGTCCCTGAGAGTAGGACTGGCTGCTTAATTTGCAGGGCCCAGTGCACAGTGAAAATGTAGGACCCCTTTTTCACAAATTCCTAAAAATGTCTAGTTGGTGACAACAGAGCATTAAAACAAGTCCAAGCCCTCCTGTGCACGGAATCTGGTGTAATTACACAGGTCACACGACTGTAAAGCTGGTACGGAAGAGGCTAGGGGTAAAATAAACTTCTCTTTCCTCCAGCCCTCTGACCTCTGCCCACACTTTCCACTGTCCACTGTCCACTGTGAATAGACCCCAGAGGAATCTGGTGGATGCAGTACCTCAGGCTCAGCCCCTGGGGTGGAAAAGTGTGGACAGCGGACCTGCAGAAGCCAAGAGCACATCTAGCTCTGCAGAGCTGTTCGAGATTTCTCGGCAGAGTGACATGTCTAATTTCTTGTCTAGGAAGAACTTTTTGGCAGCAGTGCAGAGGATGGACTGGGAGAACCTAGAGGCAGAAAGACTGATTAGGATGCTATTATGATAATTCCATTGTTACTTTCCTGACTTTTTTTTTTTTTTTAATCATGACTCACAGTAAGAAGTACATTTACTATTTATATTGTTAACCAGTAACATAAGGGGCCCTGGTGGCATAGTGGTTAAAGCGCTCAGCTGCCATCCAAGAAGTTGGTGGTTCGAACCCACCAGCCGCTCCGAGGGAGAAAGATGTGGCAGCCTGCTTCTGTAAAGATTACAGGCTTGGAAACCCTATGGGGCAGCTCTACTCTGTCCTACGAGTTGGAATCGACTTGACAGCAATGGGTAACTAGTAACATACACACGCATATAAAGGAGATCCCCCAGTCCATAAAACAATACCAGCCCTCACACCATGAAACAATACTTGACCTTTACTAGAAGCAATGTGCTCTGATTGCATTTTAAAAGTGCTGATTTAAACGACTAAGTTCATTCTGTGACTTACTGTTGTTGAGTACCACTGAGTCAATTCTGACTCATAGTGACCCCATGTGACAGAGTAGAACTGTCCCCATGGGGTTTTCTAGATTATAATCGTTATGAAAGCAGATCGCCTGGTCTTTCTCCCTCGGAGCCACTGAGTGGGTTTGAATTGTCAACCTTTCAGTTAGCAGCTGAGTGTTTAACTGTTGTCCTACCAGGGCTCCTCTATGACTTACTAATGAGTCACAATCTTTAATTTATAAAACAGTGTCGTAGGCAGAATAATGACCCCCACAAAGACGTCCAGGTCCTAATCACCAAAATCTATGAATATGTTACCTTACGTGGCCGAAGAGACTTTGCAGCTGTGATTACATGAAGGATCCTGAGACGGGGAGCGATGCAGTTGGTCGTTGCTGACTTTGAAGATGGAGGAAGGAGCCATGAGCCAAGGAATGTGGACAGCGCCCACCAGCTGGAAAAGTCAAGGAAATGGACTCTTTTCTGGAGGCTCCAAAAGGAACGCAGCCCCGCCGACACCTCGATTTTAGCCCAGTGAGACCCACTTCCAAATTCTGATCTCCAGAGCTGCAGGAGAACAAATGCTTTAAGCCTCCAAGTTTGTGGTAATTTGTTACAGCAGCAATAAGAAACTAATACAAGGAGGGAGATGAAGAGAGTACAGATGAAGGCAGTTTCAGTGTGGGGACATTCTGGCAGGACCCTTTCCTTTTTTTTTTTGTTTAACTAATATGCATTGTGTTTTTGGTGAAGGTTTACACAGCAAATTAGGTTTCCATTCAACAATTTCTACACAAGTTGTCAAGTGATGTTGGTTACATTCTTCACAATGTGTGAACATTTTCGTTATTTCCGTTCTGGTTGTTACATTTCCATTAATCTAGTTTCCCTGCCCTCTTACATTCGCATCTTTGTTTTAAAGTAATTGGTGACTCTTTGGTCTCATATATAGGTGATTTTTTTTAAAGGAGCACAGTACTCACAGGTGCTATTTATCATAGGACCCTTTGCTTTTAAGGTCATCACTTAGGATGAAGGTCCACAGTCCCATGACAAACCAGTTTTTCTTCTGTTAGCATTTTTATTCCTGGTAAAGTTAAAATGAGTATCAAAAACTTAGAAGAGGAATTTATTTTGTTCTAGTCTTAAATTCTTGGTTTTAGTGATATATACCAACAATCATGAAGATGGCTCAGGACTGGGCAGTGTTTCCTTCTGCAGTTCTCCTCTGTCCTATAGGGTCATTATGAGTCAGAATCGACTCAATGGCAATGGGTATGCATAAGGTCACCATGAATTAGAACCGACCGGATGTCAACTAATAACCATGTTTGGACTCAAGGCAGGTCAATGGGATCTGCGATAAGCCTGTGAGCTGATCTGGAAGGTGGAAGGAGCCATCTAGATCATTCCTTATTTCTAGCTACTTGAGGAAGGAGCCCTGGTGGTGCAATGGTTAAGCGTTTGGCTGCTAACCAAAAGGTTGGTGGTTCACACCCACTCAGTGGCTTTGTGGGAGAAAGACCTGGAGACCTGCTCCTATAAAGATTACAGCCTAGGAGACCCTATAGGGAGTTCTACTCTGTCACATGGGGCCACTATGAGTCAGAACCAACTCAATGGCAATGGGTAACTGCTTGAGGTAGTTAGCTGACTCTGTGACTTTCAGATGACTTTTGGTTTTATATAGAACTCATTCAACAAAGCAAACAATATGAATTTTTCGAGCCATGAAAGAAGAAACTGCTCCAGCTTAGATGGGATCCTCAGCCACACAGTGGAAAGAGGAGATGAATGTTTGTAGAAGGGGTCAGATGAGCAAATGAGTTAGTACAAGACTGGTTGTACCAGTTGTTGAACACTGGACAGGCAATGAGCAACACAATCTGGTGACTATCAACTCATATTTACAAGTACGTGTGTTCTGAAAACTCAAGCCATCTGAAACACAAGTCTACCAAACAACTATTTACAATAGCGATAAAAAGTATAAGGCATGATGTCTAAGGAAAACAAATATTGAAGTGTACAAGACCTTTACTTAGAAATTTATAAAACTCTATAGGCCTAATCCATGAAAAGCTATTCCATGTTTGCGGACTGGATGACCACTCTAAAGATGCTAAATCTCTCCCCAAATTACTCTGTAAGTTCAGTGCAATAGAAATAATCACTTTAGAGAGAGAGAGAGTGTGTGTGTGTGTGTGTGTGTGTGTGTGCAACTTGGGAAGATGATGTGGAAAAGCCAAAGATCAAGAATCTCCAAGACTATTGGAAATTTTACCTTCCCAGATGTCACCCCTTATTATAAAACTATTGTCAGTGGGGTCTGTTGGTGCAAAAGCAGGACTAGACACCCAGGCTAACGTGGCAGAAGTCTCCTATGTTCACCTGAGCAAGCTTGCTCTAAAACCTAAGTACCATTACAATTCAGAGAGAAAGGAAGGACTGTTCAGTAAATGGCAATAGGACAACTGATTGTTGATAGGAGAAAAAATAAAATAGACCTATTATGAAAAAGAGTCCCGGTGGTGCAGCAGTTAAGCACTTGACTGCTACCCACAAGGTTGGCGGTTTGAACCCACCCAGCAGCTCCCCAGAAGGAAGACCTGATGATCTGCTCCCATAAAGATTACAGCCTAGAATATCCCATGGGGCAGTTCTACTCTGTCACATGGGGTTGCTATGAGTTGCAATAGACTTGACAGCTCCTAACAACAACAAAAAATATGAAATAGCAAAACTTTCAGACAAAAAATATAGGATGTCTTTATATCATCAAGGAAAGGAATGTTCAAGATATACACACAAACACAAAAGCACACACGGATTCATTCAATTATATTAAAATTTAAAACTTCAGTACAACAAAGGCACCATAAACAATATAAAAAAGCCAACCAAAGACTGGGAGAAAAATAGTAAATACAGGTAACTAATAAAGAATTGTTGTTAGTTGCTGATGAGTTGGCTCTGATTCATGGCAACCTGTGTACAACGGAATGAAACATTGCCTCTTCCTGCTCCATCTTCATGATGGTTGTCATGTTTGAGTCCATTGTTGCAGCTATTGTGGCAATCCATCTCACTGAGGGTTTCCCTCATTTTTGTTGGCTTTCTACTTTACCAACTGTGATATCTTTCTCTAGAGACTGGTCTTTCCTGGTGATGTGTACAAAGGAGTAGTGTTCAGAATATATTAGAAACTCTACATATCAGTATGAGGCAACCAACCCAATGGGTAAGCAGGCAATGGAAACAAACAGCAATTTACAAACGAGGAAATCTGAATGGCCAACAATCTAGTCATTGAAGAAATGAAAGCTAAAATGATATACCATTCCACTCTCATCAATTGGAAAAAAAATTTTTTTTTAATATGTGATAATATCAAGTGTTGGAGAGAGGATGTGGACCAACAGGAGCCTTCATCCTTTCCTAGTAGGAGTATACATTGGTACAAGCATTTTGGAGTACAATCTAACGGTGTCTAGTGAAGTTGAAAAGGATTCCTTGTGGCACAGTGGTTAAAGAGCTTGGCTGCTAACCTGAAGGTTGGTGGTTCAAACCCACCATCCGCTGTGCAGGAGAAAGACATGGCAGTCTGCCTCTGTAAGATTTACAGCATTGGAAACGCTATAGGGCAGTTTTCCTCTGTCCTATAGGGTCACTATGAGTCAGAATCTACTGACTGCAGTGGGTTTAGTTTTTTTTTGGCTTAGTGAAGCTGTGCCTGTCCCTGAGGGCACACCAGTTAAGCTCTCAGCAGCTGATAAAAAGATGGGCAGTTGGAACCTACCCACTGTCTCCACAAGAGACAAGAGCTGGCAATCTGCTTTTATAAAGATTACAGCCTAGAAAACCCAATGGGAGCAGTTCTATTCTGTCATATGGGGTCGCTATGAGTTGGAAATTGACTCGACAGCACCTAACAACGACAACAGTGAAGTTGAAGATGTGCATACTGTATGACCCAGCAACTCCATTCTTAGGACTGTCCCCTAAAGAAACTCAAGCATGAGCACAGAAGACCCATGATATTCTTGCTTAAGCATCATTTATTCTGGAAACAACAAAATGTCCGTCATCAAGAGAAGGGATAGATAAAAAGTGGTATATTCATCCAAGAAATACTATACAACAGCTACAAATAAATTAACTAGAAGCTTTTGGCTTAAATGGTTAACACAATCAGCTGCTAACCAAAAGGCTGGAGGCTCTAGTCCACCTGGAGGCACCTTGGAAGAAAGGCCTGGCAATCTACTTCTGAAAAATCATCCATTGAAAACCCTGTAGCACACAGTTCTACTCTGACATGTGGGGTCACTGTCAATGGGAGTCAACTTCACGGCAACTGATCTTTTTTTTTTTGTTTCGTTTTTATGTAGCACCCTAGATAAATCTTAACAAACATAATGTTGAGTCAGAAAATCAAGTTGTAGTAAAATACATCCAGTGAAATAGCATATAAAACAATCCTACATTGTTTGTGTACAAAACCAAAAACACAAACCTGTTGCTGTGAGTCAATTCTAACTCATAGCAACCCTGTAGGACAGAGTGGAGCTGCCCCGAAGGATTTCCAAGGCTGTAATCTTTAAAGAAGCAGATCACCAAGTGTTTCTCCCTGGGTGCCACTGGTGGGTTGGAATTGTTGACCTTTTGGTTAGTAGCCAAGTGCTTTAACCACTGCATCACTGGGGCTCCTTTATGTGTACAAACATAGGTAAAACATTACAAAAAACTGCACGAGAAGGGTAAGCATCAAGCTCAGAATCGTAGTAGAATCCAAGAAGAAGGGAGACAAATGGAATGGAGGTGGGTGGCTATATCTGTCATGCTTTATTTACACTTTATATTCATTATTTTCTTTTATATTTTATATTTATACTTTTTTGAATGCTTGAAACTTTTTATTTAAAAAAACAATCAAATCCTTCCGCATGGCACACGAGGCTGTCATGATCTCCCCTCTAAGGCGGCCTTTGCCTAATTTTCCTGCCTCCGCATCCACCACTCCCCGTGTACCGCTGATCTCCGGATGTAGGAACGTTTTGCGTCATTTCCTGAATGTATTTCTTTCCACACCTCCAAGACTTTGCAGAGCCCTCGTGGCACAGTTGTTAAGCACTTGATTGCTAAACAAAAGCTGGTGGTTCAAACCCATCCGGTGGCTCTGTGGGAGAAAGACCTGCTCCTGTAAAGATTTCAGCAGTTCTACTTTGTCACATGGGGTCACTAGAAGTCAGAATCGACTCGACAGCACCCAACAACATGCCTTTGCATACGCTGTTCCGTCTCCTCTCATGCTTTCTCTCTAGCTCCCTCTGGAAAACTCTTCATCCTTCCAGATTCATACCCAGTATCCTCTCTTGTGTGAAGGTGGCTTTTTCTCCAATATGGCACTTTTCAAACTTTTGCATGCGTAGGAATCATTCGGAGATCTTGAGAAAATGCAGATTCATCGGTTTGGGGAGGGGCCTCAGGTTTTGCCTTTCTAACCAGCTCTCAGGTGATGCTGACAGGGCAGATGTGAAGCTCACTCTGTGGGTAGCCAGGTCCCGAGGACCGCACCTCCTTCCTAGGTAAAGTTAAGTGCTCCTGCTCAAAACTCCCATGGCCTGCTCTACTTTCCCCTCTTACAACATTCGTTGCTTTGTTTTAGGTCTTTCTTTCTTTCTTTTTTTCATATTTGTTTTCCATGACACTTTTAGCTTGTAAGGGTAGGAATTCTGTCCTGTACCTCATTATATCACCAGCACCTAGTATTCATTTAGGAGCCCCGGTGGCGCAGTGGTTAAGAGCTATCAACATGTCGGCAGTTCCAATTCACCAGTCGCTTCTATTCTGTCCTAAAGGGTCGCTATGAGTCGAAATCAACTCCACGGCATCGCGCTTGGTGTTTTGGTGGTGCAACGGTTAAACCCTTGGCGGCTAACTGAAAGGCTGGCAGTTCAAAGCCACCTAGCAGCACTGTGGGAGACCTAGTGATGCGCCTCTGTAAAGATTAGAGCCTAGAAAACCCTATGGGGCAGTTCTACTATGTCAAATGTGGTCGCCGTGAGTCGGAATCAACTCTGTGGCACCAACAACAATAACAGTATTCATTTGCTGAATGTTTGAAATATCAAGTACAATTGTGTTTTGCATCCCAGGTGAAACCTTATTAAACCTTATTAGTCTGTTAAAAAGCTTCTGTTTAAATTTTGTTCTATAACCCCCAGCCAGTAGCAACAGGTTGTTGGAGCAATTAGCAGGCTTCTGTGCAGGTCAGGGCTGAGCAGGATCCTAATTACAGGGTTCAGCTGCGGAGGGGAAATCAAAGCCCTTACAAAATGCTCAGAACCCTCAGGACAGAGAAACCCGGAGATCTGAAGGGTTTAGCCATTTAGTCACAGGGCTGGGTTTGGCTTTAAGCGCGAATGGCTTATAGGAAGTTTGCAGACCCACATCTCCCGCGTGGGAGGCGGGAATTCTACCACCGAACCACCATGGCCCCCCATACATAAGTATTAGTTATTTATTACTTTTATAACCAGAAAACTGATTAATGGAACAAATATTTAAACGGTGGTTATATAATATGATTCCAATCATGCAGACAATCAAATTCTAGTTCTTCTTCTCCCTAGTTCTGCAACTTCAGGCAAGTGCCTTGGTGTCTGTGCCTTGTTTTCCTCATCCATAAAATAATGAATGCAGTGCTCTTGTTGGTACTTATTATGTTGTTTAATTTACTAATCTGACAAATGGAAACATGCATCTTAGAAGATGAAATTTTGAAAGTAAAAAATATATACAAATTGCCTGGCTCTTGATGCTTTCTTTGTTAATCTGAATTCTAGAAAATAGAACAACATAGAAACAAAGCCGGAGTATCCTGATACAGCCCCCTATCCTATACTCAAATTCACTTATCACTGGTACCTATTTCATACTCATGGACACCGTTTATCTGTGGCCTGACCATTGCACACCATTTGGTGTGAACACCCTTCACTTCTTTCTCTGATGCCTCCAAATTGATCTGTAGTCTCTGTAATCCTTTATTCTTTCCATTCTATTTCAAGAAGAGGTGACCGTTCTCCTTTTGAGGCTCATCCCTCATCTGTATTCTTGAGTCTCTACCCTCCGTGCTCCACCAATGAACCTTCTCATTCTGAAGTTCCATTTGGCTCTTGCTCTCCACTTAGCCAGCAGATACTGTGAAATTTCCTTTACGTAGGGGAAAACCTTTCCTTGGACACCCAGCCTTACCCTCCACCAACTGCCCAATCTCCCTCCTTCCATTCATTGCTAAACTCATCACAAGAGAAATTTCTATTCTATGTTTCTAGTTCTTTTGGTCACTCCTTAGCTTGTGATAATGTGGCCTAATTCTTGACCTCTCAATTGACCTCTCTACTACATCTGTCATTGTTGAACCACTACATCTTTCTTGAAACTCTTGTCTACCTTTACTTCCAAGACCTCGTCTTCCTCTGGTTCTTTTTCTGCTCCTATAGTCATTCCTTTTAAATTCTTTTGCTGACTTCCCCAGACATCCCACCTGGTTGTGGTAAAGTTCTCTAGAGTTAGGTTCTTGGTCCTAACTCTAATAATTTTGCACATGTCATCCATTCAGGGAATCTCATAGCTTGTGTGAGGTCTGAGGAACTACTTCTCAATGAAGAACACAAATATTCAAATAATACATTATAAATAACTGAATAAAATGAAACAAAGAATAAAAAGCCAATAAAAAATAAAAATAGAATTCTAAGAAATGCTCAAGTAATCAAAAGAAGTCAAGAAAGGAGAAATAAAATAACATTAAATGGGATCAATGCAAAGAAATAAGAAGATATTACGCTGAAAAACCAATATATTAATAATTATATTACATTTAAGTGAAATAAATACTTTAATTAAAAGGTGGAGACTGGTATAGTAGATTAAAGAAGTATAACCAAACTTTATGCTATTTACAAGAGACATATTTTAAATACAAAAACACAAATAAGTTAAAAATAGAAGGATGGAAAAAGATATGTCATACAAACTGGAGTCATAAGAAAGCTTCCGGGTCCATACTAATGTCAGATGAAGTAGACTTCAAGACAAAGAATATTAAAAGATGTAAAGAAAGGCATGCCACAATGATAAATGAGTCAATTCCACAAGAAGACATACCAATCCTAAATGTGTGTAAACCTAGACTTGCAAGGTTTATGAAGCAAGATATAACAGCAAAATAGGCAAAAGAAGAAATATAAAAATCCATACTTATAGTCAGAGATTTAAATACTCCTGTCTCAGTAATTGATAGAGCAAGTATATAGAGGAGATCTGAATAACACAACCAACCAGCTTAACTTAATGGAAATTTATTTAACATTCCACCCCCAAAATTCAGAGTATACATTGTTTTCAAGTGCACATGGAACATTCACAAAGATACACCATATACTGAGACATAAAACAAGTCTTAGTAAATTTAAAGGCACTGACATCATATAGAGTCAATGCTCTGTGTGATGCATGTAGATTCTGTTCCCTGATCACAATGGAATTAAAGCAGTACCTATAAGATAACTACAAAACTCCTAGTTATTTAGAAATTTAATGACATGCTTATAAAGAAAAAGAAATCACAGGGGAAATAAAATATTTTTAATTGAATAATGATGACAATAGAACATATAAAAATTTATATATGAGATGCAGCTATAGGCATTCTTAGAAGAAAATTTGTAACTTTAAATGGTTATATTAGAAAGGAAGAAAAGTCTCCAATTAGTGACTAGGCATCTACCTTAAGAAAATGAAAGAAATAAACTCCAAGTAAGTAGAAGAATGGAAGTAATAAATATAAAAGTAGAAATCAAGGAAATGGGCAAAATGATGAAATTGAAATGTCATTCTTTCAAAAGATTAATAAAATTGATAAACCTCTGCTACATTGATCAAAAAAGAAAGGAAAAGACGTCTACAAACATTTGGAAAGAACAGGTACCATCACAGTCCCTATAAAGATTAAAGGAATAATACAGGAATATTATTATTACAGATGAAACTGAATTGTGTCCCCCAACATTGTACTGAAGGTTCTAACTAGCACCATTTGGCAAGAAACATAAATAAAAGCCATCCAGATTGGAAAAGACAAAGTAAAACTATATCTGCAGATTACATAATCTTATATCTTAAACCTAAAATCAATCCCATCACCTTAGAGTCGATTCTGACTCACAGTGACCCTATAGAACAGAATAGAACTGTCCCATAGAGTTTCCAAGGCTGTAATCTTTACAGAAGCAGACTGCTACATCTTTCTCTTGCAGAGCAGCTGGTGGGTTCAAACCACCAACCTTTCGGTTAGCAGCCGAGCACTTCACCACTGGGCCACCAGCCTCCTTGACAATCTTATATATAGAAAACTCTAAAGAATCCACAAAAAAATGACTAGAGTTAATAAACAAGTTCAACAAGGTTGCAGGATATAAGATCGATATTTAAAAAATCAGTTCTATTTCTATATACTAATCATGAACAGTAGAGCCCTGGTAGCACAGTTGTTAAGAGTTTGGCTGCTAATCAAAAGGTCTGCAGTTTGAATCCACCAGCTGCTCCTTGAAAACCCTATGGGGTAGCTCCACTCTGTCCTATAGGGTTGTTATGAGTCAGAATTGACCCACTGACAATGGGTTAATTAGGAACAATCCAAAAATGAAATTAAGGAAACAATCTCTTTTCTAGTAATATCAAAAATAATAAAATATTTAGGAAAAAATCTAACCCAAAAAAGAAAGACTTGTACCTGACAACTATAAAACACTGTTGAAAGAAATTAAAGAAGGCCTAAATAAACAGAAAGACATTACGCGTTCATGGATTCATAGACTTCATATTATTAAATGACAATTCTTCCGCAATGAGTTAGTCAAACTCAAGGTTAAGGTCACAGTCTTCCACAATACTGCTCCCACTTCTAGTTACCAGCTGCAAACTTGGGGGTTCCCAGACCATCCTTACTTTTGGCTACAAACTCAGGGCTCCTCACTACCGCCTCAGGTTTGACAATTCACTACAACAACTCACAGAACTCAGGGAAGCACTATACTTATTGTCTTAGTTATCTAGTGCTGCTACAACAGAAACATCATAAGTGGATGGCTTTAACAAAGAGAAATTTATTCTCTCACAGTCTAGGAGGCTAGAGGTCTGAATTCAAGATGCCAGCTCCAGGGGAAGTCTTTCTCTCTCTGTCAGCTCTGGGTAAAGTTCTTTGTCATCAGTCTTCCCCAGGTCTAGGAGCTTCTCAGCACAGGGACCCCAAGTCCAAAGGACACACACTCCTGGCTGTGCTGTCTTGGTGGTAATAAGGTCCCTCTGTCTCTCTGCTTGCTTCCGTCTTTTATATCTCAAAAGAAATTGGCTCAAGATACAACTAATCTTGCAGATTGAGTCCCTCCTCGTTAACATAACTGCCTCTAATCCTGCTGATTAGCATCATAGAGGTAGGATTTACAACACACAGGAAAATCACATCAAATCACAAAATGGAGGACAACCACACAGTACTGGGAATCAAGGCCTAGCCAAGTTGATACACATTTTGGGGGACACAATTCAATCCATAACACTTATGATTACAGTTTTATTATAACAAAAAAGACACAAATCAAAACCAGCCAAGGGGAAAGATGCAGAGGGTGAGGCCTAGGAAGGTCCCACATGTGAAGCTTCTATTGTCCTTTCCCCATGGAGTTGAGATGTGCCACCCTCCTAGCACGCTGATGTGTGACAATAAGCAGAACATTGCCACCCAAAAAGCTCACCTGAGCTTTGGTGCCCAGAGATTTTGGTGTTTAATTATGTAGCCATGATTGATTGAAACATTGGCCATGTGATTGAACTCAATTTCCAATCACCCTCTCCTCGCTGGAGATCAGGCTGATATCACCATGGCTCAAGTTCCAAGCTTTCAGTCTTCCAAAGGTTAGCTGATCTTTCTGGCATCGCCAGCCCCTAACCTGAGTTATCTCGTTAGCGTAAAATATCCAGGGGCACTATGAGTCATCTCTTAACATCAAACATCAGGTGTGGTCTAGGAGTCCACCATGAATAGCAAAGACATTCCAAATCGTTACTAGGGTTTAGAGATTACCTCCCAAGAACCTGAGATAAAAGCCGTGCGGTTGGTTATTCGAAGCCACCCAGCAACTCCATGGGGAAAAAGATCTGGCGATCTGTTCCTGCGAAGATTACAGCCTAGAATGCCGTATGGGGCAGTTCTACTCTGCCACGTGGGGTCACTATGAGTCAGAATGGACTCCTCAGGACCTAACAACAGCAATAACTGCTATAAATAATCAGAAAATGAAAATTTAAAAAAGCAGCATCACTATTCACAATAGCATAAAAAAAATAAAAAATATTTAGAGATCAATTTTACAAATATATGTAAGACCATTACACTGAATAATACATTTCTCAAACAAATTACTGGATGTTCACATAGAAAAAAAATGAATCTTGACCCTACCTCACACCATACTTCCAAATGTAATTCTGGATGGATTATACACCTAAATGTAAAAGCTAAAACCATAAAGCTTCTAGAACCATGCATAAGAGAATATATTTGCAAGCTTAGACTAGGGAAAGGTTACTTAGATAAGACACAAAGAACTAACCGTAAAAAATAATTGATAAATTGGACTTGAAAAGATAAAAAAGTTCTACTCATCAAAAAATCATGCTAAGAAAATTACTAGGTAGGCTATAGGTTGGGGGAAATATTTACAATTCATCTATCTGACAAAGGACTTGCATTTAGAACAAATAAAGAACTCCTACTATTCAATAATAAAAAGATTATAGTTAGACCAATTGCTGTCAAGTCAACCTTGATTCATGTGACCCCTTGTGTGTCAGAGTAGAACTGTGCTCCATAGGGTCTTCAATGGCTGATTTTTATTTTTTTTTCCAGAAATAAATAGATCATAAAGCCTTTCTTCTAAGGCACCTCTAGGCGGACTCAAACCTCCAACCTTTCGGTTAGCAGCCGAGTGCATTAACTGTTTGCATGACCAAGGGACTCTAAATAAAAAGATTAACAACACAGTAAATAAATGAATTCTAAGGTCCTACTTGCCAAGTTCACCTTATATGTTTCTAGAGGTGAAAAACGAAAGTTGAACTACAGTGTAAGAAAACCCATTTCATCTTCAATAAGCCTCTTCAAGGTTTTCAAAAGAAAATAGCCACATACATGCAAAGTACAGTATCACTATTACAATAATCTCTGGTACATTCTTTACAGTGTGTCTGCAAAGGGTTTGGAAAGATTAACCCGACAATCCTCACAGTTTCCTTAAGAGGGAGGTGAGGGAGTGAACGGTTCAGCCTAATTCCATCAAGAGAAAACCAAGGAAAGGCCTGTTGTGGAGCTGCAGCTGAAGGCAAATCCAAGAGGCCAGGGTTCGTGGCTCCTGGCAGCCGGACAAACGAACTCTCTTAGCTGAGTTAAGATCTACACTGTGAGCCAGAACTGCCCTTTCCCACCCTTTCTGATCACCCCGCCTACTCACTGGCTTACTCAGGAGATAGTTATTAAATAAGTGCCCGCCTCACAGGGAAAGCTAAGGCTGTGGCTTTGCTGTGCAGCTTTCACTTCAGAGGTGTGTCTTGCCTGGCTGCCTCTGCATGCCTTGGGTGACTCATTTTCTCGCCTGGTCTCCTTCTCCAGCACGCGGCCGTGGCCTCAGGGGCTGCATGCCTAATCCTCACCGCTTAGCAGCTACTGTTTCCTGGCCTCTCACAGATTTCCAGCACCACTTCAAGGCCCTCGCCAGAGCTTCCTCACCATCATGCCCACCTGGACCCCTTGCAGCACTTGTTACTGCTAAAGTAAAAGTGAAAAAAATCTCATTGGCTAAACCCTTGTATGAACCCTCTGTGAGTGCACGGTCTCACCACCCTTCTGACCTCAACACCTTTGTCTATGCTGGATGCCTGGAATGCCCTTCCCATTCTTCAGCTCTCCAAACCATATCCATCATTCAACAACCACCATGTCCAAGAGATTTCCCCTGGTCTTTTTCTTCTCCCAACTCTCTTCCTGCTCTGGACTTGGGGGCTTAGCAATGTGAACCACTTAACAAGATACAGCACATTTATGCCCTCCTTGGAGGAAGAGTTAAACAATCCACTTGTAAACATATAGTAGAGATAGATAACTAGACAGCTAGGGGGGTGGATGGATGGGTGGATGGATGGGTGGGTGGGTGAGTGACAGATAGACAGGTAGGTAGGTAGGTAGATAGGTAGATGTGTAGATTGGTAGATGGGTAGGTAGATACAGATATAGATAGCTGCCGTTAAGTCGACTCCAACTCATGGCGACCTTATGTATGACCTTATGTACAGCAGAATGACATGTTGCCTGGTCCTGCTTCATTTCCATGATCGCTGGCATGTTTGAGTCCATCATTGCAGTTATTGTGTAAAATCCATCTCACCGAGGGTCTCCCATGCCCTCATTGACCTTCACCAAACATGACGTCCTCCTCCAGTTGTCGATCCCGACTCATGACATGTCCAAAGCAAGCAAGTTGGACAATGTTTTATGTGATCCAAAAGGCTTTTGTTTGCTAATTTCTAGGAGTAAATCACCAGGCCTTTCTTCCTAGTCTGAGTCTGGACACTCCACTGAAACATGTCCACCATGAGGTATCTGAAATACCAGTGGCATAACTTCCAGCATCACAGCCACATGCAAGTCACCACAGTACAACGAACTAACAGACGAGTGGTGGAACATATAAGTAAAGTACTTTAAAATATAAATAAGTGCTACGAAGAAAATAAAACTGGGGCATTGACTAGTGAATGAAGTGTAGGGGCATTTAGACTGCATTGTCAGGGAAGACCTCTCTGTGGAGGTGACCTTGAGTTGAGATCTGAGTGATGAAATGGAGCCAGGCTTGCAAAGATCGGAGAAAGCATACATCCGGGAGGAGGCACAGCATGTGAAAAGGCCCTGAGGTGGGAATAAACTTAGAGGAAAACGAAGAAACCCAAAAGTGGACAGTGAGGGCAAGGTCATTTCATGCAGGGTTATGTGGGACGTGATAAGAAGGTGGTGTCATCCCAATTGCTTTTAGTTTCTGGAGCACGAAAGAGAAGCAAATGTGTGCTGGGTTCTAGTGTGCTGGCTTTCACTTGTCAGAGGCAGTGGTCTTTCATTTTGCAGCCCCTAAGGCTGAGCTGCATTTGCCAGGACTTCCGTCAAATGTTCTGCATGCCACCCCTGGCTCTTCTGTTGGAAAAAAATTAGCTCCTGTTCAGAGGACACAATGAGAGAGCTGCAGATTGAGAAAGCAATTGATGGAAATTCTCCCAGATATCCAGGACTATTGTTGGGAGACAATGTTGAGGCATTTTCTTTTAACTTCCTTCCGCCTTCTGGATCCTTATACCTAGAAAACCAGCTTTGCGTTTTATATACATGAAAATGTCAAGAGAAAATCTCAGTTTATCTAAATGATCGAAAAAAGCATTTGCAATGACAAGATAGGCTAGAAAATGGAAGGATGTGCAGAGCTGAGGTTACTAGTTCATAGTTCTGTTTCCAATCCATTAGCCTTGAGCTTTGAGGGGTCAGATAAAGGGGTATGATAGGCCAATTTCCTTCCTCTTAACAGTAACCATTGGAGTCCCTGGATCGTGCAAAAGGTGAACACACTCTGCTGCTAACCCAAAGGTTGGAGGTTCGAGTCCACCCAGACTGCCTTGGAAGAAAGACCTGGTGATCCACTTCCCCAAAAAATCAGCCATTGAAAACCCTATGGAGCACAGTTTTACTCTGACACACATGGGGTCGCCATAAGTTGGAATCAACTCAACAGAAATTGGTTGGTTCAAATTAGACTAACAATTTAAAAAGCATATAATTGTGTGGTACTAACTTCAGAAAAAAATTTTAATATTGTGTTTTTGGTGAAGGTTTACACATTAGTTTAGGTTCTCCTTCAACGATTTCTACACAAATTGTTCAGTAACATTGATTACATTCCATTCTCATTATTTCCATTCTGGTTGTTCCATTTCCAGTAATGTAGTTTCTCGGCCCCCTTATATAATTTGTTTTAAATTGTTGACCATTTAGGTGTCATATATATCTCATATATATATATATATGTCTCATATACGTGATTTTTTTTAAAGGAGCACAGTACTTACAGGTGATACTATTTTTTGAGCCAATTTGTTTGAGCCAATTTGTTGATCTTGGGCTAATTTGAAGACTGTCTCAGGGCAATAGTTTCTGGGAGTCCTCCAATCTCAACCAGTCCAGTAGGTCTTTTTTAATAGGGATTTGAGGTTCTGTTCCACGTTTTTCTCCCATTCTATCAGGGTCCATCTATTGTGGCCCTGATCAGAATGGTCGGTAGTGGTAGGCGGCCACCATCTAGCTCTTCTGGTCTCAGGGTAGATGAGGCTATGGTGCTTCAGAAAAGGTTTTCATGAACACAGAGAAATGAGTTAATATTTGTAAAGCACTTTGAATGTGCTTGACATCATGCAGATCGGGTCATCATGAGTCAGGGTCAACTCTAAGGCAACTAGTACGGTAACCATAACAACTGACACTTACTGAACATACACTGTGGGCCAGGCACATGTTAAGCAGTTTACCTGGAAAAGCTTATTCATAGCCATCTGTTTTTCTGATGAGGTTCAGAGAGGCTAAGTAATTGGCCCAAGATCACACACTTAATAAGCAGAAGAGCTAGGAGTCGCACCCAGTTTGACTCCAGAATCTAAGTCTTAACCACTGTGAGGTCCTGCCCCTAAGGTATGCTCTTTCATTGTCTGTCCCCAGGTTCCAACACCCACAGGGCTTGCACATGTTCTCTCTGAGCTTCTCCCTGGGCCTGGCAGCTACTGGAGACCTGTCCCGGCAGGAGCAGCCTGACCTCAAGGTGCCGACTTACAAAGCAGAAGGTACATCCAGGTTTGACAGAGCCAGGCCAAGCCCTCTTTATGTTGCCCTTGAAAATAGTGAGGAAACTGGTTTTTATGAACAAGTTTAACCCGGCCTCTTTTTGACTCTACACCCAAGTATCTTTTCTAGAAGCTTCTTTCTAGGTAGGTATTGAGACTATTGACTGCAGAGGGAAAATGTCCCACACTTTTCCCTTCGGTTGGCCATGTCTGCTAGGTAATGTGGTCCTTGAGGCTAAGCTTTGGTCTGAGAGGACGTGTGGAGCCAGCCAGGTGAGCCCTCACTGGTGCTTTCTTAGCTATGATGATGGAACTGTATGGGTCAGCAAAACTGGTTTAAAGTAAGAGCAAGGTCAACAGCTTTCTTGGTGATGGTACCAGGGGCTGGCTATCCCTGCCTAAGTCCACATCCTCCAGAGGCAGGCCTGGGAGCCTGGTGGGGTGAGCTACCACTCCTTGTCTCAGGGCACACATGAGCCCACTTTCCTAGTTACACATGCTCCAGATTAATGGGCTATCTATTTACAGGGAGAAATGCAATCAAGGAGGAAGACCACCGTCTGACCTGAATTCTTTGTCTATAGGCACAGCTCTTCAGAAAGGTCTCCGCCTCTAATGAAGAAAACCAAAGACACAAGGGAAAGATGAGTCCAAAAGACTAATGGAACACAACTACCACAGTCTCTACCAGACTGAGTGCAGCTCAACTAGATGGTTCCTGGCTACCACCACTGCCTGCTCTGACAGGGGTCGCAATAGAGGGTCCTGGACAGAGTTGGAGGAAAATGTACAACAAAATTCTAACTCACAAAAAAAGACCAGACTTACTGGTCTGTCGGAGACTGGAAAAACCCTGAGAGTATGGCCCCCGGATAACCTTTTAACTTGTACTGAAGTCACTCCTGAGGTTCACCCTTCAGCCAAAAATTAGACAGTCCCATAAAATAAACAATAATACATGTAGCTCAACCATGTACACGAGACTAAATGCGCACACGAGCCCAGGGGCAAGGACATGAAGGCAGGAGGGGACAGAAAAGCTGGACGAATGGAAATGGGGAACCCAAAGTCGAGAAGGGAGAGTGTTGACATATCACGGGGTTGGCAACCAACGTCACAGAACAATATGTGTATTAATTGTTTAACGAGAAACTAATTTGTTCTGTAAACCTTCACCTGAAGCACAATAAAAAAATAAAAAAGAAAAAGAAAGGTCTCCCACCTCAGGAACTGGGAAGGACATCTCCCTCAGCCTGATCTGAGGTAGCCTTGCTGGGGAGCTTCAGGAGGCTTGGCCAGCACCCTCCCTCTCTGCTGGGGTGCACACAGCCCGTTTGCTCTGCGACTTCTTTTCTTTCTGTGCTCTAAGCTTACAGAACCAACCTTTTGATTCCCGCTGCTTTTCTCTAAACGGGGCATGGTTAGATCCATCTTAATACGTAATAACCAGTCACCAGTTGCTATCGCGTCAACTCCAGCTCATGGCAACCCCACATGTGTCAGAGTAGAACTGTGCTCCACAGGGCTTTCAATGGCTGCTTTTTTGGAAGTAGATCATCAGGCCTTTCTTCTGAGGCACCTCTGGGGAACTTGAACCTCCAACCTTTTGGTTAGCAGCCGAGTGCGTTAACCATTTGCACCACCTGGGGACTCCTAATACATTACAACCACATGCCAATTTTCCTTCTTGAGTCATTTTGAGTTTTGGATGATCCTAACTTCTTTGGTCACACGTTGACCAACAGTTCTTAGTTCATTTGCACAGATGGCTAATCCCAACCTTGTGTGTGGATTTTTCTCTTTTCACTCTAAGGACAATTTCCAAATTCTTGAGGAATGTGGGAGGCACCTTATGGTTGGGACTCTACCCTCATTGTCCAGATGGCTGACCAGAGCTCAAGGGGAGGAGTGAGGTCTAAAGGCATGGAACAGAGCTGGCCTCCTGAGTGAGCTGAGTAGCCCGTAACAAGATACCAAATGATGTCCTTTTTCTGGTGTTTGACATAGGGCAGATTCATACCTGGAGTCCCTGGGTGGTGCAAAGAGTTAACACACTCAGCTGCTCACCAAAAGATTGGAAATTCTAGTCCAGCCAGAGGCGCCTTGGAAGAAAGGCCGGAAATCTACCTCTAAAAAATTAGCCATTGAAAACTCTATGGAGCACAGTTCTACTCTGACACACAAGGGGTCACTATGAGTTGGAATTGACTCGATGGCAACTAGTGGTGGTATATTCATACTTACTACTCTTTTTTTTCCTCTCTGTGTGATGCAATGTGTGTACTTGTGTGTGTGAGAGAGACAGAGTGTGAGTTTGTATGTGTGAGAGACTGTTGTGAGAGAGAGTGAGTTTGTGTGTGTGAGAGAGAGAAAGAGTGTGAGTTTGTGTGTGAGAGAGACAGAGTGTGAGTTTGTGTGTGTGAGAGAGACTGTGTGTATGAGAGAAAGACAAAGTATGAGTTTGTGTGTCTGAGAGACAGACTGTGAGTTTGTGTGTGTGAGAGAGACAGTGTGTGTGTGAGAGAGAGATGGAGTGTGTGTGTGTTAAGTGAGAATCAGTCACTAACTGCCAAAGTTTTTGGCTTTTTCTGAGTATAAACATAAAGGAGAGACTTTGAAGGTCTTTTCCCTCTCCCTCATAGCTCTACAATCCTAAGATTCTATGGTGCTTGCTCCCAAAAGAGTTTAAAACAATGAGTTCACAAGTGCTTTCAACAGCTTCAGCTTACAAGGGAACTCCAAACGCACAAGAAATAAGAAAACCTTTCCAGAACCCCCCTCCTCCTCCGTTCAGTGTCCACGACACACAGCCTTTTCAGCAGAATGTGATGCTGTGAGGGACTAGCATTTTTTTGTTTTTACATTTGTCCTTGAGCAAACTTCCAGGTGACAAGATTGTTGTCTGCAGAGAAAGCTGCTCAGGGTGGACTGTGCTGTGCCGCTGCCCCCAGAGTGAGTTCCTGTGTGCACCCTTCGCAGCCTGGCCTTCTGTTGTTCAGCCTGGACTCCCCATTTATTCCTCACTATCTTCTTTTTCATAGAGCCCTGGTGGCACAGTGGTTAAAGTACTCGGCTGCTAACCAAAAGGTCGGTGGTTCAAACCAACAAGCTGCTCCGCGAGAGAAAGATGGGCAGTCTGCTTCTGTAAAGATTTACAGCTTTGGAAACCATATGGGGCAGTTCTACTCTGTCTTATAGAGTCGCTGGAATCAACTCGACGGCAGTGGGTTTGGGGCCCTCTTTTTCTCGTTGCGCAAATTTCCTTGACCACGATAAAGTGAGCCAATAAAACCAAGGACTCCCGATAAAGGGAAGAACTAGACATGTGGAGCGTCCCTGGGTGGTTAATATGCTCAGCCACTAACACAAAGGTTGGAGGTTTGAGTTCACCCAGAGGTGCCTCAGAAGAAAAGCCTGGTGATCTGCTTCTGAGAACTTAGTCATTGAGAACCCTATGGAACGCAGTTCTACTCTGACACACGTGGGGTTGCCATGAGTCAGAGTTGACCCCACGTCAACTGGTGCTGGTCGACAAATGGATGTGAAAAATCAGAAAGCGATGCGGTGAGTAGCACAATAGCAGGTGAATTCAGTTCTGTTTTACTCATTCCTAAATTCACTTTTGATCCCAACAGCCCCGTCTCAGATGCTCAAAATGTCCAGTGGACACTCTCGTCTGCAGACATAGCCTGAAGTGCTGGCCTTCCATAGGGGAGCTTTGCTCTAGTTTTTATGCTGTTCTTCCCTTGCTCTGTCTAGCTGGTGTCTGTTGGTTTGGGGTGTAGGGTGAGTATGTGAGTAGGGGTGTGAGCTCCTGGAAACGTTCTTCCTTGTGAAGCTAATTAGACTCACCCTTGGGCCTTGTCAATACTCTGGCCAGTGGAAAGACCAGACCGGGTACAGACCCACTGGGTGGTTTATGGGATTTATGTGGAACTCTGGTTTTCCGAAGACATGATAGTCAAAGGCCAGTGAGGTAGGCTAAGAATAATTTGGTCAAGTTCCCATCTGGTATTCCTAGATTCATTCTTTCATTCCCTTCATTTGAGAAATATTTGTTGCGTGTCTTTTCTGTGCCAGGCATTGTGTTGGACACTTGGGGATACAGTGATGAACAAAACAGACATGGATCTTACACTCAACCAACACAAACAGTTGTTTTTCCTTTCCTAATGTTGAGGAGATGTCCAAGCAGGAGAACAGCTCTGTCTCCTTCCTTCTCCTGAGTATGCGGTTATAAGGACTCAGTGCTTGCCTCCACTTCTGTGTTTGAGCACCCCATCTCCACCTCTGGTCTGCAGTGAGCAGAGGCTCCATCAGCCCCGGCATCTCCAAACAGACTTTCTGGCCTTCAAGCCTACACCTGTTCTCACAGGTGTATAGCGCACTCTGTTGGTGACCTAGACGGAATCCCTTGGGCCTTAGGCTAGGCACTCACACTGCTGGAGTCCTTGAATTGTGCAAACGGTTAACCTGCTCAGCTTCTAACCAAAAGGTTGGAGGTTTGAGTCCACCCAGAGGTGCCTAGGAAGAAAGGCCTGGTGAACTTCTGAAAAATCAGTTATTGAAAATCCTGTGGAGCACAGTTCTACTCTGACACACATGGGATTGCCATGAGCCAGAGACAATTGGATGGCAAATGGTTTGTTTTTGGTTTTTCTGCTCATCTAAACTCCCTGTGTGTTATCCATTCATCCATCCACCCACCCACCCAGCCACCCACCCATCCATCCATCCATCCATCCATCCATCCATCCATCCACTCACTCTCCCAAACACCCACTCTAGTGGTTGTGGATATAAACATGTACAGGGTAAATTTTCCGTCTTCTCACAGGTTCGAAGTTCATCTCCCTTCCTTTGGCTGAGCATCCCAGTGTTGGCAGATGGATGTGAAATGGGGTTCAGTCTAGGACTTATGGTTCCTTTCAAAGGCCTTTGAGTCCAGGGGACCATTTGTGGTTCTCTTTTACTTTTGGAGTTTCTGAGGGAAGTTGGGCAGACCTGGCCCTGTTCTGATTCTGCGCTATATGTGGAATGTTGTTCTTGTTGTTAGGCACTGTCAAGTCAATTCCGACTCATAGAGACCCCATATGACAGAGTAGAACTACCCCATAGAGTTTTCTATGCTGTAATCTGTATGGAAGCAGATTGCCAGATCTTTCTCCCGTGGAGCTGCTGGGTGTGTTTGAACCACTAAATGAGCTCAGCAGATGCACAATATTTGGTTATTGACAAAAGGTGGAAACAACCCCCAAGTGCCCATCAACAGATGAATGGATGAACAAAATGTGGTACATACATACAATGGAATATTATTCACCCATAAAGAGGAACGAAGTCCTGATCCATGCCACAACATGGATGAGCCCTGAAAACATTATGCTGAGTGAAATAAGTCAGACACAAAAGGGCGAATATCGCACTATCCCACCAGGGCTTCCACATTTTGATTAAGATGAGCATAATTTGTTATTCAAGCTGGGACATTTTTATTTTTATTGTGCTTTAGGTGAAAGTTTACAGCTCAAATTGGTTTCTCATACAAAAATTTATACACACATTGTTATGTGATCCTAGTTGATATCCCTATAATGTGATGGCACACTCCTCCTTTCCACCCCGGATTTCCTGTGTCCATTCAACCAGCTCCTAACCCTCTCTGCCTTCTCATCTCGCCTCTGGACAGGAGCTGCCCATTTAGCCTTGTGTATCTACTTGAATTAAGAAGCACGCTCTTCACGAGTATCATTTTATGTCCCATAGTCCAGTCTAATCTTTGTCTGAAGAGCTGGCCTAGGGAATGGTCCCAGCTCTGGGCCAATAGAGAGTCTGGAGCCATGCTTTCTGGGATTCCTCCAGTCTCAGTCAGACCATTACGTCCAGTCCGTTTACTAGAATTCGGGTTCTGCACACCACCTTTCTCTTGTTCCGCCAGGGACTCTCCGTTGTTTTCCCTGTCAGTGCGGTCATTGGTGGTAGCTGGGCACCACCCAGTTCCTCTGGCCTCAGGCTGATGGAGTCTATGGTCCATGTGGCCCTTCTTGTCTCTTGGGCCAATAGTTTCCTTGTGTAAATTATGACACTTTAGGAATGAATGGGGCCACTCTTAACAAATATGCTGGGACAGCAGGCATAGGCTAGCAAACCAGAAGGTGTGGACACCCTACCGCCAATTAAAAATAGTTAAAGAATCTCCACTTCACACCCACCCTGAAGCCATCTACCTCCTCCTCCCTAAATCAAAATCACCAAATCATCCTCAGTAGTCTGAGGTCAAGGAGCCCTGGTGGTGCAATGGTGAAGCACTAGGCTGTTAACCAAAAGATCGGTGGTCTGCACCCACCAGCGGCTCCTCGGCTCCTCCGGGTGAAGACCGGGTGACCTGCTCCCATAAAGATTGCAGCCTGGGAAACCCTATGGGGCAGTTGTACTCTGTCACATTGGGTCACTATGATTTGGAACTGACCTAACGGCACACACCACCACCAACCACCAACTCAGGTCTCACCAGGTACTGAAGGTAATTTACTTCCCAAGTTGCTAATGCTCTGTTTACAGCTGAAGCATGGTTATGATTTATGGGAGGAAATAAGAATAATTTCCCCCAAAGAGATGAGAACGGGCGGTTTTATTTTTCATGTTGGAAGCATGAATTTGAGTGCATGGGGCGCAGGCCGCAAGGGAAACAGAAGCAGAAAGCAAAGCTGTTATGACAAATATATGAGAGTGTTTTGAACTGTGGGCTGTCAGAATGAGATTCAAGGAGCCTTAATTGGGTGGGTTACGTATGGCAGCTCTGCAACAGGCAGTGTAATTATTTATTGTTGTGCTATTAAATGCACGCGGCTCAGTGTCATCTCTCACTGGGACGCCTCTCCCAGGTGCTCTTCACAATCCTGGGAATGTTTTCATGTGTGGAAGCAGGTGAAAATTTCATTATTTTTTCATTGTAAGTATCTGTTGGGTAGAGAAGTTAAGCCTGCTTGACAACACTCTCACAGTTATTCCTGGCAAATGAGCAGGGCATACAATTCATCTCCGACTCACGGCGACCCCATGTACAACAGAACGAAACATTGCTGGGTCCTGCGCCGTCTTCATGATAGTTCGTATGCTCAAGTCCATTGCTGCAGCCACCGTGTATTTTGAGTGCCTCCAACCGAGGGAACTCATCTTCCAGCACTGTATCAGACAATGTTCTGTTGTTACTCATAGGGTTTTCGTTGGCTAATTTTTGGAAGTAGATTGCCAGATCTGACTTCCTAGTCTGTCTTAGTCTGGAAGTTTCACTGAAACCTGTCCACCATGAGTGACCCTGCTGGTTTTTGAAACACCGGTGGCATAGCTTCCAGCATCCCAGCAACACGCAGGCCACCACAGTACAACGAACTGACAGATGGGTGGTGGAGTTCAGCAATAGATGTTTTTTGACTATTGCTTCCCTTTTTGCTGCAATCGGGCTTGATCAAACATGGAAATCTCTCTGTCACCAATAAGAAGCCCTGGTGGCGCAATGGTTAAGCGCTCGGCTGCTAACCGAAAGGTTGGTGGTTTGAACTTACCCAGTGGCTCCGCAAGAGAAAGACCTGGCAATCTGCTCCCATAAAGATTACAGCCTTGAAAACTGTAGGGGGCAGTTCTACTCTGTTACGTGGGGTCATTGAGTTGGAATCGACCTGACGGCACCCAACAGCAACAACTGTCACCAAACATAGGTATTATTGCCACCAAACATGTATCGGAGGCCCACCACATAAAAGACACTCTACGAATCTCTGTTGGGGCTGCAAACAAACTATACTTAGGCTGACCTGGAGTGCTACTACACAAAAGGAAAAATTATACACAGTAACCAAGAAGTCACCTTCCCCTAGTCTTTGGCTCTGATCAGACCCTTCTCTTAGCCTTGATCCCAAATTCTTCAGGGCAATGCATGATGGTTCTCTGATTTGGCCAGTTTGGAAATGGCTGTCACAATGTGGTCAGGGGTGTCTCCATGTGAAGCTGATTTTGATGCCTGCTGCACATTTGCAGAGTCTGCCTGGTGGCAGACATTGGTCCTGACTCCTCCCAGCAACGCCGGGCCCCCCACGGCAGCCCCGGTTCTGGAGCACAGATACAGACGTGCTCCTCTGGGGTCCCCAGCAGCCTTTGTTTGTGTGTGTTTGTGTCTGAGAGCCTCCATCTGGCCTCCCCTGCTGCCACCTTTTCTTCTATTTACACCCACCATTGTCAATTCATCTTCCAATGCTTTCCCGACCCATTATGCTGTAGACAGATTTAGTTGATTCCTAGGCCAGATGATCATATACATCCTCTTTTGCAGCAAAACCAATCCAAGCAGGCTCCCAGCCAACCACGGAATTTACAGACCCTTGGAATTCTAGAAATCCACAGAAACTTTTCTGATCTTGGCACAATCCCCAAATTCATTCATCGGGAGAAAAATGCATTGAATTAATAAGAGCATGGAGAACGTCTTTAAATGTTGGTTTACAGATTTAAACCCAGTCTCTCACACTGCCCACCGATCTGGCCTAGACCACCTGGTGTCTCTCTCCTGATGCAATAGTCCTCACAAGCCAGAAGAGATTAGCTACTAAGAATGGAAAACCGCTCTGGAGAGGTCTCTAGAGTCCCTGGTGGTACAAATGGTTAGCATGCTTTGCTGCCAACCGAAAGGTTGAAGGTTCGAGTCCACCCAGAGGCACCTGTGAAGCAAGGTCTGGTGATCTACTTCCGAAAAAATCAGCCAGTGAAAATCCCGTGGAGCACAGCTCTACTCTGACACACCTGGGGTTCGCCACGAGTCGGAATCAACTTGTCGGCAAGTGTTTTTTCTCAGCATTTTGGCCGGGCCTATCGCTCAGCCTGGGAAGCTGAGCTTTCCCCTTGGCACTGTGTTCCCCACTTTGCTGTGTATTCAGGTGCTGTTTGTGCAGACTCCTCCATCTTTTGAAGGCAGGGAGCATGTAGGACCATAATCTCTTGCCTCATCTTAAAGCTCCAGAAAAGAAAAAAACAAAACAAACAAAAAGTTGCTGTCAAGTGGACTCCAGCTCATGGCGACTCCATGTGTGACAGTAGAACTGTAATCCATGGGGTTTTCTTTTCTTTTCCTTTTTTACACAGGATTTTCAGTGGCTGATTTTTTGGAGTAGATCACCAGACCTTTCTTCTGAGGTGTCTCTGGGCGGACTCGAACCTCCAATGTTTCAGTTAGCAGCTGAGTGTATTGACTGTTTGCACCACCCAGGAACTCTCCAGAAAAGGAGGCACTGATCAAATGGGGCTGGCTTTCCATGGAGAAAAAGCACTTTTGGGAAGGAAAGGACGCTTAGTCAGCCCTCAGTTGGGGCTCAGCCAAGTCTTTACATACAGATCTTCGTGTCACTGGGGGAGGAACCCTAATGCTCCAGGATTCCTTGCTGCCTGTCACTTCCGACCAGGCAGATACCTCTTTGTCACCCATGTTGGCACAAAGACTTCCCCTGGTTCTCTGCAGAGAAGCAAGTCTCAGAA
Source organism: Trichechus manatus latirostris (assembly GCF_000243295.1). Lineage (NCBI taxonomy): Eukaryota > Metazoa > Chordata > Mammalia > Sirenia > Trichechidae > Trichechus > Trichechus manatus. The sequence goes on from NW_004444054.1 coordinate 2,148,436, forward strand.
TTCAGCATGCTGATGGGCACACAACATGGTAAATGTAATCAATGCCACTGAATTGTACACTTAAAAATGATTATAACGGCAAACTTTATATTATATATATTTTACCACAACAAAAAGTTAAAAAAAAAAATTACCCTGAGATAATCTTTAAATCTTAAACCGAAACTATCCCCTGAAGTCTTCTTAAAAACCAATCAATAGCTTAATTAGTAAACAATGTCTCCCTTGAGCATTGTGCTCTTTTAAAGAATTATCTATATGGGATCAAATTGACAACAGCAACTTAAAAGATCAGAGAGGGACCTTGTATGAGTCAGAATCCACTCTACTGCAATGGGCTTGGTTCTGGTTTGGTTAGGGGGCAGTGAGTTTATGCTAGTGGGGGAAGAACAACTCAGAAAAGAGAGGTGAGAATGGCTGCACAACTGGAAGAATATAATCGATGTCACTAAATGGTGCATGTAGAAATTGTTGCATTGGTGTATGTTTTGTTGTGTTTGTTCTCAACAACAACAAAATAAATAAAAATTTTAAGAAGTAATTGAGTTTACCGTTTACAAATATAATGCTTAAAATGAAAAACAACAACACCGCTATGGAGCACAGTTCTACTCTGACACACATGGGGTCACCATGAGTTGGAGTTGCCATGAGTCCGTGTTGACTCAATGGCAGCTGGTACCTCTATCAGGCAATGAGCCCAGTGAGAGGACGGACTAGACTTTGCTCACTGATCCCCTATGGCGGGAGTCTAATGAAGTGCAGATTCTGAGAGATGTGTTTTATAAGCGGCCAAGTCTACTCCCTTATTAAACTGCCGCCATGAAACCTCAGCCACAGAACCGTAAGGCCCTCATTTCCTGGAACTGTGCACCTGGGCCCCCTCTGTGGGAGAGAGCCCAGTAACAACGCCAGTGCTTGGGGACCAGCTTTGTACACAGCTCCCAATGTCTGTGTCCTTCCAGCCCAATTGTTTTCAAGGCTGGCAGGGAGTGAGTCCCAGGATGAAGCCATCAGCTGTGACAAGATTCCAATCTTCCAATTTCTGGCCCAACAATTCATCCAGAATAAAGCATGTTTGAGTTTTAACCATTTCCTGAATAATAATCAAATTAAGGGTGACTAATTGGTTGAAGTGCCAGTTGCAAGCTGGAGGGAGAAGGCTTCCAGGCTGGCACGTTGGTCTCAAAGTTGGAGCTATTGTGCTTTAACCATCTGTCCACACTGGCGGGCGGCCCTCCTGACCTCCCCAGCTGTTGTAGTCAAAGAATAAAGAACCCTTCAGACCGGATTTCAAACACTTTCCTGTGGCTTGGGTCACACTCATACGTTTTAGAGAATGTCATCTAGCCCTAAGACAGTCTTGCTTGTTGTGGCTTTTCTCTAGTTGAGAGCTCTCTCTAAATACTGTGAGAAAGGTGACAGGGAGGAAGGAGGTTGCTGACAAGACCATCGGTGTCACATGTGGAAACCAGAAAGTGAGGGTCGGAGACTTGGTTTCAAATCTTGGAGAGTCCTTGGACAAATTATTTGCTGAGTCCTCAGTTTCCTCATCTGCAAAATGGTGACAATATTAACAATCCCCCAAGGCTTTTTTGAGGAATAAATGAGAAAACACAAATGAAATTGTCTCATACATATTAGGTACTTGATAAATGTTTATAGAATCTGGAAGCTTGCTGTTTACTGCTGAATGTGGAACAAGTAAGACCCAATCTGGAGTCAGTCCCCAAAACACCTGATGGGTATCATTAGAAGGCAGTTTGACTCAAAAGGTGTTCCTGCTCATGGCGAACTTCTGATGCATTTACAGAGGAGCCTAATGCAAGGCAGAACTTCACCTCCCTCAGAAAGGTTCATCAGGAGACTTGTGGAAACTCAAAAGGAACAATATGAATTCATTCCTGCCAAGCTTTTTTTTTACATGTTGTTGCTGGAACATAGAACCCCTCTTAATAAGTCTGAATCTCCCACCCAGGAGTTCATGTTGTTATGGATTGAATTACCTCCCCCAAAAATAAGTGTTGTAAATCCTAACCCCTGTACCTGTGGTTATAATCCCATTTGTTATGTTAACAAGGCAGTATTTGTGTAGGGTGTGTTCTAAGTCAGTCTTTTTTGGGATATAAAAGAGCGGATTAAGCAAGCAAGCACGAATGGAGGGGGAGATATACGCCACATAATCACCAAGGAACCTAAGAATAGAAGCTGAAAAGAGACAAGGACCTTCCCCAGAGTGAACAGAGAAAGAGCGAGACAGCACCTTCCCCTAGAGCTGGCACCCAGAATTCAGACTTCCAGCCTCCTAAACAGTGAGAAGGTAAATTTCTGTTCATTAAAGCCACCCACTTGTATTTCTGGTATAGCAGCACTAGATAACTAAGACATATGTCCACCAATAAAGGGCCACCTGTTGGTCAAGTACAACTCGCAGGTTCTTTTTGGTAAATATTGATGGGAGGTGAGCAATACTGCCCTACAATCTGGTTACCAGGTTTTAATTAAAGCAAATCTCACATCAAATTCTGTCACACATTTATGTTAAACATTTATTAACAAAAAGGCATAGAATAGTTCATACGATCTGCTCTTGTAGGTTTTATAACATCCCAGCTCCCTGTACTTTAGGCATCTCTCCCCCATACCACCGCCCCCACCCCACCTTGTTTGAAAGGTCCCCCAAGGCAGATACAACAACACTCTGATACAGGCTCTGTTACCTTTATGGTGGTGTCTTAGTCTCCAAGGGCTGCCATAACAAGATGTCATAAAATAGATGGCTTTAAAGAACAGAACTTTATTGTCTCACAAGTTTGGAGGCTAGGAGTCTGAATTCAAGGCATTGGCAGGGCTATGTTCTTTCTGTGTTGGCTCTCAGCTCAGCTTCTGATAAACCTGGGCATTTCTTGGCGTTCCTTGGCGTTCCTTGGCTTGTAGTTGGATCCTCACACGGTGTCTTCCTTCTGTATGTGACTCTCTTTCCATGTTTGTCCTGCTCTTTTATAAGATGCCACTTGTAAGGAATTAGGATTAGGATCCACTTTACTAGGGTATGACCTTATTAACATAAGAAAAAGGAATCTTTATTTTCAAACTTGGTCACATTCAAAGGTACAGGGGTCAGGACATCAACATATCTTTTGGAGGGATACAACTTCATCCATAACAAGTGGTATCAGGCACAGAGATACTCCTGGAGCCTTTCAGCTTCTCTTCCTTGGTTCCTTGGTGATCTCCACATGGCATCAATCTTTCTCTATTTGTACTTGCTTCTCTGTGCCTAATCTGTTCTTTTTATATCTCAAAGGTGATTGGCTTAAGACACACCCTTCACTGATAGAGTGTGATTAACATAACAAAGAATGTCCTATTACCAAATAAGATTACACCCACAGGTATAAGGGTTTAGGATTTACAACACATATTTTGGGGGGACAATTTCAATCCATAGCAATGTGACTTACAGATACCATAATATAGGGTTACATGGGACCCAACAGTTAACAAATGTGCATTGAGTACTGTTCCTAGTATGTAGCTAGCTCTGTGATAAAAATTGAAGAGCTTTTATTTTTTTAAAAGTAAGAATCACTTGCCTTTAGGAAATGCATGAATTTATTGGAGCATCATAATATATGAAGTAAATATTGGTAGAAATGAAAGGAGAAATAGATAGCACTATAATAATAGTTGGAGACTTCAATACACCACTTTCAATACTGGACAGAACATCTAGAAAGAAGACCAACAAGGAAACAGAGTACCTGAATGACACTATAAATCAACTAGACTTAACAGACATATATAGAACACTCAGCCCAACAACAGCACAATATACATTCTACTCCAAGTCATGTGGATCATTCTCTGGGATAGACTACACATTAGGTCACAAAGCAAGTCCTGATAAACTTAAAAAGATTGAATTCATACAAAGTATCCTGTCTGACCACAATGGAGTGAAGCTAGAAATCAATAACAGGAAAAAAACTTGAAAATACACAAACATATGGAAATTAAACAACACACTATTAAACTACCAATGGGTGGAGGGAGACATTAAAAGAGAAGTCACAAATTTCTTAGAGTCAAATGAAAATGAAATCATAATATACCAAAACTTATGTGATACAGCAAAGGCAGTACTCGCAGGAAAACTTATAGCAATAAATGCTTACATGGAAAAAAAAGAAAGCTCTCAAACCAACAGCCTAACTCAACAACTCTAGGCACTAGAAAGAAAATAGCAATCTACGCCTAAACCTACCAGAAGAAAGGAAATAACAAAGATCAGAGCAGAAATAAATAAAATTGAAAACAGGAAAACAATAGAGAGAATCAATAAAACCAGATGTTCACTATTTGAAAAGATCAATAAAATTGACAAATCATTAGCTAGACTGACAAAGAAAATAGCCAAAATAAAAAACGAAAGAGAAAATTACAATTGACCCAATAGAAATAAAGAGAATTATGATAGAATATTATGAACAACTGTATGGCAACAAACTGGATAACCTAAATGAAATGGACAAATTCTTAGAATCACACAACCCACGCAAACTGACTCAAGATGGAATAGAAAGTCTCAACACACCCATAACAAGTGAAGAGATCAAATCAGTGGTCAAAAACCTACCAACAGACACCCTTTTAGCTCAGTAATGAAGCCAAAATAAACCCTTCAGCCAAAGATTAGACAGCCCAATAAAACAAAATGAGACTAAAAGGGCACAACAGCCCAGGGACAGGAACTAGAAGGCGGGAAGGGACAGGAAAGCTGGTAATAGGGAGCCTGAGGTTGAGAAGGGAGAGTGTTGACATGTCATGGGGTTGTTAACCAGTGTCATAAAACAGTGTGTGTACAGTGTGTGATTAATGTTCTGTAAACCTTAATCTAAAGTACAATAAAAAAAAATAAAAATTGAAAAAAAAAAAACCCTATCAACATAAAAGAAGTCCTGGACCACATGGCTTCACTTGGGAATGCTACCAAACAGTTACAGAAGAATTGACACCAATACTGTTTAAACTCTTCCAAAAGATAGAGAAAGAAGGGCTACTCCCTAATTCATTCTATGAAGCAAACATGACTTTGATACCAAAACCAGACAAAGACACCACAAGAAAACTACAGATCAATATCTCTTAGGAATATAGATGCAAGAATCCTCAACAAAATACTAGCAAACAGAATCCAACAGCATATTAAAAGAGTCATACACCATGACCAAGTGGGCTTTATTCCAGGAATGCAAGGATGGTTCAACATTAGAAAAATCAATCAACATAATATACCACATCAATAGAACAAAGCAAAGCAACCACGTGATCACCTCTATGGATGCAGAAAAAGCATTTGATGAAATTCAACACCTTTCTTGATGAAAGAAATAGAAGAGAAATTCCTAAATATGATTTGGGGCATATACAAAAAGCCAACAGCCAACCTTATACTTAACGCATAAAGATTGAGAGCTTTCTCTTTAAATTAGGAAGAAGACAAGGGTGGCAGCTCGCACCACTTCATTCAATAGTGTATTAGAAGTCTTAGCCAGAGCAATAAGACAAGAAAAAGAAATAAAATGTACCCAGATTGGAAAAGAAGAAGTAAAATTATCTCTATTTGCAGATGATATGATCCTATACATAGAAAAATGCCAAAGAGTTCACAAGAAAACTTCTAGAGCTAATAGAAATTTAGCAAAGTTGCAGGGTATAAGATCAACAAACAAAAATCAGTTGGGTTTTTATACACCAGCAATGAGAAAACTGAAAGGGAAATTAGGGAAACAATTCCAATTATAATAGCATCTAAGAGAATCAAATACCTAGGAATAAATCTAACCAGAAATGTGAATGACTTAATACAATGAAAACTATAAAATACTGCTGAAAAAGATTAAAGATGACTTAAATAAAAGGAAAGATGTTCCATGTTCATGGATTGGAAGACTTAGTATTTATTGTTAAGATGGCAATACTACCCAAAGTGATCTATAGATTCAGCACAATCCTGATCAAAATTCCAACAGCCTTCTTTACAGAAATCAAAAAACCAATCCTCAACTTTAAATGGAATGGCAAGAGGCTCTGAATAGCTAAAGAAATGTTGAAAAAGAAGAACAAAGTAGGAGGACTCACACTTCCTGGTCTTAAAACATACTATGTAGCTACATTAATCAAAACAGCCTGGCACTGGTATAACAACAGACAAATGGAATAGAATTGAGAGTCCAGAAATAAACCCCACGTCTATGGTCAACTGATTTGGACAAGGGAGCTAAGTCCATTCAATGGGGTAAAAAGAGTCTCTTCAATAAATGCTGGGAAACTAGGATTTCCACATGCAGAAAAATGAAACAGGACCCATGCCTCACACAGTACACAAAAACAAATTCAAAATGGATTAAGGACCTAAATGTGCAAATTAAAACCATAAAATTCTTAGAAGAACAAACAGGGGCAATGCTGTCAGGCCTAGCTTTTAACAATAGATTGTCTAATATAATAACAAAAGCTCCAACAGCAAAAGATAAAACAAATAAATGTGACCTCATAAAAATTCAAAACTTTTCGTCATCAAAAGACTTTCCCGAAAAAGTGAAAAGACAAGCTAATGACGAGGAGAATATCTTCAGAAACCATATTTCCTACAAGAATCTAATAACAAAAATATATATAAAACTTTGACAACTTAACAACAAAAAGACAAATAATCCAATCATAAAATGGGCAAAGGACTTGAATAGACATTTCACCAAAGAGGACATTCAAATGGCCACCAAACACATGGAAAGATGCTCAGAATCATTAGCCATCAGAGATGCAAATCAAAACCACAACGAAATACCATTTCACTCCACCGGGATGGCTAAGATAAAAAACGACAGAAAATAACAAATGTTGGCAAGGATGTGGGGAAACTGGAAACCTTACCCTTCACTGGTGGGAATGCAAAATGATAGAGCCGTTGAGGAAAACAGTGTGGTGGTTCCTCAAAAAACTGAAAGTAGAACTACCATATGACCTAGCAATTCCACTCCTAGGTACATACTGAAAAAACTTCAAAGAAGACTTGTACAGAGACTTGTACACAAATGCTCACTGTAGCACTATTCACAATAGCCAAAATGTGGAAACAACTTAAATGCCCATCAACAGATGAGTGGATAAACGAAACGTGGTACGTGTATACAATTGAATACTACTCAGCCAGAAGGAGAAATGAAGTCTTGATACATACTACAGTATGGATGGAGCTGGAGGACAGTATGCTGAGTGAAATAAGTCAATCACAAAAGGACAAATATTGTATGACCTCACTTATATAAAAAGACAAGAAAAGGCAAATGTACAGAGATCAAAGTTTATTCATTGTTACCAGGGGTGGGGGGAGGAGGGGGAAAAAGGCGTTAACGGTGATGGAAAAATTGCATTGATTAAGGGTAAAGTTGCACAGATGATGATTGTAATTGCTGTCAGTAAGTTGTACCCATGTAAAAAGTTGAATTGGCAAAAGTTGTGTGATAGATATGTTTATAACAATGACAAAAAAAGAAAAAAACAGTAGCTGCTGAGGCTGTTTATGTACAACCAAACACCTCATGGGATTTGGTTATTTGATTTGGAGATTTAGGGTCATGGTTTGATGGGACATCTCAGTTAATTGGCCTTATAATGTGTTTAGTGCCTCTGTTCTACCTTCTAGTTCGTTGTGTAGTGCCTGGGGTCTTAAAAGCTTACAAGCAGCCATCCAAGGCTCAAAATTTGGTCCCTATTTGCCTGGAGCAACAGAGGAATAAGGAGAGTCAGGAATAGGAGGAGGATATGGATTGTGTGGTTAATTGCCTCCACGAACAACTGCTTCCTTTACCATGAGACCAGAAGAACTAGACGGTGCTTGGCTACCATTACTGGATATTTTGATAAAAGATTCCATAGAAGAATCCTAACCAAAGGGGGGGAATGCAGAACAAAATTTCAAATTATTGTAGAATCCAGACTTTCTTGAGTCACGGAGGGTGGATGAACCCCTGAAACTATTGACCTGAGATAATCTTTAAACCTTAAACCAAAAATCCCCTGAAGTCTTCTTAAAACCAAACAATAGTTTAGCTTAACTAGTAAAAAAGGTCTGCCTTGAGAATTATGCTCCTTTAAGAACTATCTATATGGGATCAAAGTGACAACAGCAACCTGAAAGATTAGATAGGAACCTTAGGGGACAATGAGTTTATATTAAAGGGGAGAAACAACTCTGAAAAGGAGGTTGAGAATGGTTACACAACTCAAAGAATGTAATCAATGTTACTAAATGGTACATGTAGAAACTGGTGAATTGTATGTTTTGCTGGGTATACTCTGAACAACAACAAAATAAATAAAATTTAGAAAAAAAGAAATGCATGAATTAATTAAAAAGATATATACATCTGAAACATTTAGAGAAGAGTGAGAAAGACTATAGAAATCAGAGTTCAGAGATGGTGGCCGTTGCTGGAGACCTGGATAATGAGTGTCATCCCACAACTCATCTGGTTTTCAGTCATTAGTGTTCAATGCATCAAATCTCTTCTTGAGATGGACCCTTAATTCAGGTGGGATATACTCAAAGCTGTACATTGGCTCTCGTGGACTTGTTTTAATTTTCTTCACCTTCAACTTATGCTTGCATATGAGCAATTGATGGTCTCTTCCTCAGTTGGCCCCAGGCCTTGTTCTGACTGATTATATTGAGCTTTTCCATCATCTCTTTCCACAGATGTAGTCGATCTGACTTCTGTGTTTTCCATCTGGCAAAGTCCACGTGTATAGTTGCCTTTCATGTTGTGGAAAAAAGATACTTCCAGTGAACAGATCATTGGTCTTGCAAAATTCTATCATGTTATCTCCAGCCAAGGCCATATTTTCCAACTACTGATCTTTCTTCTTTGTTTCCAGCTTTCATATTCCAATCACCAATAATTATCAATGCATCCTGATTGCAAGTTTGATCGATTTCAGACTGCAAAAGTTGGTAAAAATCTTCAATTTCCTCATCTTTGGCATTAGTGGTTGGTGCGTAAATTTGAATAATAGTCTTATTAACTGGTTTTCCTTGTAGGCATATGGATATTATCCTAACACTAATAGCATTGTACTTCAGGATAGATTTTGAAATGTTCTTTTTGATAATGAATGTGATGCCATTCCTCTTCAAGTCATCATTCCTAGGATTGTAGACTGTATGACTGTCCTATTCAAAATGGCCAATACCAGTCCATTTCAGCTCACTAGTGCCTAGGATATAGATCTTCAAGCATTCCATTTCATTTTTGACAACTTCCAATTTTCCTAGATTCATACTTTGTATATTCCACTTTCTGATTAATAATGGATGTTTGCTGGTTTTCTTCTCATTTTGAATCATGCCACATCAGCAAATGAAGGTCCCGAAAGCTTTACTCCAAAATCAAGGACCAGTTATGACCAGTTGCTGTTGAGCTAACTCTGACTAATGGTGCACCCACATGTGTCAGGATAGAATTGCACTCCATAGGGTTTTCAGGGCTGATTTTTCAGAAGTAGATCACCAGGCCTTTCTTCTGAGACACCTTTGGGTGGACTCAAACCTCCAACCTTTCGGTCAGCAGCCGAACACCTTAACCGTTTATACTACCCAAGGACTCTGTTCAAGGACCAAACCCAAAACACCCAAACTTGTTGCCATTGAATCGATTCTGACTCACAGTTTCCCTGTAGGACAGAGTAGGGTTTCCAAGGCTGTCATCTTTATGGAAGCCAACTGCCCCATCTTTCTCCCACGGTGTGGCTGATGGGTTTAAATCTCTGATCTTTCAATTAGCAGCCATGTGCTTCACCACTGCGCCACCAGGGCTCCTTCCATTCAAAGACAGATGTCTTGAATTTGTCTTGGAGGGTGGACAGATTCTAGAGAGGCTGAAAGGGAAGGAGGGAAGATGCTGTATGTTTAATGTGATCAGGCATAAGAAGGCCATCCTGCTCGTTTTCCTGTTGGGAAGTGTGGCCAAGGCAGGGCCAATGGTATGGACAACTTGGAATTTTCCTGTGATAGGTTTATAGTACATCCTCAGTCATCCCGGCCCGTTCCCTGCCTTTTACGGGAACAGCCGTCTTCTTATGCACACTTCTCCTGAAAGTGTGATGACTGGCCACCCTAGGCTGCTGGACTCTGGCCTCAGTGACCCCTGTTCAAGAGAATTCAATCCCCACCATATGTAAAAGGGTTGAGTCATTCATTTTGCAAGCATTATTTAAGTATTTGGGAAAGATTTATCTTACAAACCAAAGTGCTTAAAAAGAAAATCAAATATATTTTATTTATAAAAGTCCTATAAAATGTTCAAGGGAATTTAATGAGCTAAGTTCTAAAGTCCTTCTGGTAAATGACTACATGAATTTAAGTAGATTTATAAGAAAAATAATAAGATTTGTTAATTTAAAAACTTGAGAAAATGTGTATTTTAAAATGTGTTACTTTAAAAGTATTGAATATTAGTTTTGAAAACCAAAGTAGTCTTCTGTGCAAAGTCTCCCTCAAGACAACAAAAAATCTTACAATAAATGCAATTATATTAATTGACTGCGCAACCCTACCCTTAATCAATGTGATTTTTCCATCACCGTAAACCGAAACTCAGTACTGCGTAAGCAATATTTCCCGTCCTTCCTTTTCCTTCCTTCTCGTCCCTGGTAACCACTAACAAACTTTGGTCTCTATACACTTGCCTGTTCTTGTCTTTTTATAGAAGTAGGATCAGACAATATTTGTCCTTTTGTAACTGGCTTATTTCGCTCAGCATAATGTTTTCAAGATTCATCCTTATCATACCATGTATCAGAACTTCATTTATCTTTATGGCTGAATAATACTCCGTCCTATGGATATACCACATTTTATTTATCCATTTGTCTATTGATGGACACTTGGGTTGTTTCCACCTTCTGGCTATTGTGAATAAGCCTGCTATGAAGATTGGTGTACAACTTGTGTTCTTTTACTATCTCTTTCTGCTTCCTGTTACAAACTCGTCCATTCAACAGGTATTTCCAGACTACGTGGGGCTCTGGGGACACACAGATAAGATGTTGCCCTTATAGAGCTTACAATAGAGCGGGGAGGCAGACGCTCAAATAGCAAATACAGTAACAGAGAAAGTCAAGTACTGTAATGTACGCGGTGGGAAAGGAAGAAGTATGTTTGAGTATGTGTTCTAGGCAGCCTAGCAGGTTCCTTGTACGTTGTAGGCATGGGGAGCTGCAGACAGATGTTAATGGAAGTAAAGTCAATGACGTGTATGTGCTGCTGTACAGTCTCTGCTGACGTTTTCCACTGAGTGGGACTGTTCCCTGAAGGTCACTGGCCTAGGAAAAGTGCAGGCTGGGACCAGATATTCTCATTTCTTCGACTATTCAAGTCCCAAAGACAAACAGGGTCATATATGCAGAGATCCAGAGAAACACCAATTTCCTGAGGTGGCCTCTGCTGGAGGAGGGAGGGAAACGTGCCTTTGTGAAGGGGGCCAGGACCTCAGATGCTGGAGACAAAGACCCTCCAATAAGTATCGGAGGGAGCCCTGGTGGTGCAATGGTTAAGCGCTAGGCTGCTAACTGAAAGTTCGACAGTTCCAACCCATCAGTGGCTCCCTGGGAAAAAGACCTGGCAATCTGCTCCAGTACAGATTATAGACTAGGAAACCTTATGGGACAGTTCTACTCTGTCACATGGGGTTGCTGTCATGGATTGAATTGTGTCCCCACAAATATTTGTCAAGTTGGCTGCGTCGTGATTCCCAGTATTGTATGATTGATTTCCCTATGTGTTGTAAATTCTAGCACTATGATATAATAAAACGGATTAGCGGCAGTTATATTAATGAGGTCTGCAAGATTAGGTAGTGTCTTAAGCCAATCTTTTTTGAGATATAAAAGAGAGAAGCAAGCAGAGAGACATGGGGACCTCATACCACCAAGAAAGAAGCACCAGGAGTAGAGTGCATCCTTTGGATCTGAGGTTCCTGTGCAGAGAAGCTCCTAATCAGGAGGAAGACTGATGATTGTGAGGACCTTCCTCCAGAGCCAACAGAGACAGAAAGCCTTCCGCTGGAGCTGACACCCTGAATTTGGACTTCTAGCCTACTAGACTGCGAGAAAATAAATTTCTCTTTGTTAAAGCCATCCACTTGTATTTCTGTTATAGCAGCACTAGATGACTAAGACAGTCGCTATGAGTTGGAATCTACTTGACAGCACCCAACAACAACAATAAGTATTGGTGGCTTAGCTCCTAACTCCACATAGGAGAATGAGCGCTGCTGTCCCTCAACAAACGAGAGTGAGTTGTGAACGTCTTAGAAGCTGCTGAGTGCACACGGTATGAGAAGTGGCCCCAACCCCGAGCACGCTTTGATGGTAGGGGTGAGGCTGGTGATGGTAGCTGACATTCGCAAGCACGTATCAGGTGCCAGGCATGGTGCAAAGGGCTTTCTGTGCATCATGTTGTTGGATCCTTGCCACAACCTTAGAAGCAGATGCAGTTATTATCATCCTCATTTTTCAGGTGTAGAAACAAAGACCTATGGACAGGTGAGGTAACCTAAGTTTCCTTAGAGGTGGGGGTACAGCTGCACTCTCTTTTGGAACGCGTGATCTAGTGTTGACTTCCCAGACACCTGGAAAGAGAGGAAGATGGGGATGGGAAGGCACCCAGGCACTTGACTGGCCCAGGTGTACACAATGACACCAGGGACACATAGGCCAGGAGCCTGTGGGGTGTCACTGTTCTGTGTAGGCACCATTGTCTGGCCAAACCACATCTCCAGGCAGCCCACACTCATGCAGGCCCAGGAAGGCGAGGTGGGGAGCTGGCAGCCACTCACAGAGCTACTGGGGTGGATCCAGGCCGCTCTCTGGCAATAGCTCTGAGCTCAAAGGCTTTCCTGGAACACAGAAGCAGCTGCACGGCTTCGTGCAGAGTTATTTGGGAGTCGGCTGGTTGAAAGAATAAAGCAACCAGCATTCTCCAGCAAACTTAATTATGGGGCCACTGAATGGTGTGTGTGTGTCTAGCAGAGCCGTCACTGTATTTTTCTGTCCACCAAACATTTGTTGAGTTCTTTCTTCCTAGGCACTGGATTCAGACATGGCTCTGAGAGTATCTTGTCCACATGGAGCTGGTCATTGGACAGGGGGCAGGCCAGTGACACACACACAGCCTGTGTGGTGTGGTCGGTACTGGAGGAGGAGCAGAACAAGAGACCCCAGGAGTGCTGAGGACACCTGATGCTCCATTAGAAAACCATCCTGGGGTGGGGCGGGGCAGGGTCCACTGAAGAAGCACGTGAAAAGCTAAGAGTTCAGGTACTGGCCTACTTAGCAAAAGTGTGTTATTCTACTGCTGTGCACACTCTGTCTATTGGTCAACACTAGGGGAAGGGAAGCCTCCTAATTTCTAAACTTGGCCCGATCCTCTCTGACATGCTTCTGTCTGTGAATGCTAGGCCCCAGCTCAGCACCTTGGAGCACAGTGAATGCATTGGGAACGCATTGGCGAGTAGTCCTGGTGGTGCAACAATGGTTAAGCACTCAGCTGGTAACCAAAAGGTTGGCAGTTCAAAGCCACCCAGCAGCTTGGCGGGAGAAAGACCTGGCAATCGGGTTCTGTAAAGACTACAGCCTGGAAAACCTTATGAGGCAGTTCTACTCTGTCACATGGGGTGGCTTTGATTTGGAATTGATTTGACAGCGCATAACGACAATGGTCTTAAAGAAAGTCCCTGGATGGTGCAAATGACTTGTGCTCAGCTATTAACTGAGAAGAATGGGAATTCCAGAACACTTAATTGTGCTCATGAGGAATCTGTACATGGATCAAGAAGCAGATGTTTGAACAGAACACAGGGATATTGCATGGTTTAAAGTCAGGAAAGGTGTGCATCAGGGTTGTATCCTTTCACCATACCTATTCAATCTGTATGCTGAGCAAATAATCTGAGCAGCTGGACTATATGAAGAAGAACAAGGCATCAGGATTGGAGGAAGACTCATTAACAACCTGTGTTATGCAGATGACACAACCTTGCTTGCTGAAAGTGAAGAAGACTTGAAGCACTTACTGTTGAAGTTCAAAGACCACAGCCTTCAGTATGGATTACACCTCAACATAAAGAAAACAAAAATCCTCATAACTGGACAAATAAGCAACATCATGATAAATGGAGAAAAGATTGAGGTTGTCAAGGATTTCATTTTACTTAGATCCACAATCAACACCCATGGAAGTGGCAATCAAGAAATAAAAAGACACATTGCATTGGGCAAATCGGCTGCAAAAGACCTCTTGAAAGTGTTGAAAAGCAAACATGTCACCTTGAGGACTAAGGTGTGCCTGACCCGAGCCATGGTGTTTTCAGTCACCTCATATGCATGCAAAAGCTGGAAAATGAATAAGGAAGACCATAGAAGAACTGATGCCTTTAAATTGTGGTGTTGGAAAAGAATATTGAATATACCATGGACTGACAAAAAGAATGAACAGATTTGTTTTGGAAGAAGTACAACCAGAATGCTCCTTAGAAGCAAGGCTGGCAAGACTACGTCTCACATACTTTGGACATGTTATCAGGAGGGATCAGTCCCTGGAGAAGGACATCATGCTATGTAAAGTACAGGATCAGCGAAAAAGAGGAAGACCCTCAATAAGATGGACTGACCTGGTGGCTGCAACAATGAGCTCAAGCATAGCTCCAATTGTGAGGCTGGTGCAGGACCGGGCAGTGTTTCGTTCTGTTGTGCAGAGAGTCGCTATGAGTGGGAACTGACTTGATGGCACCTAACAACAACAACAACACTAACTGAGAGGTTGACAATTTGAACTCACCCAGCGGCACCATGGAAGAAAGGCCTGGCGATCTGCTTCTGTAATGATTACAGCCTAGGAAACCCTGTGGAGCAGTTCTACTCTATCACATGGGGTCGCCTGAGTCAAAAATGACTCAACAGCACCTAACAACAACAACAAAGATGGGGAAGCAGGAGAGACAATTGTGGAAAGAGAAATGGAGAGGTAGATAAGGGAGAGAGTGATTGTGGAACGGGCCCTGGAAGAGGATTCAAGACATCAAAGGTGACATCAACTTAGTAGATTTGCCGAGCTCTGATCCTTTTACTTTCATGCTTCATGATCCAGCAAACAGTCATTTCGCGGTTTTGATTTTTCCCTCAAGGAACAAAGATACAAAAAAAAAACCTCATAAAACAAAACAGCAGAGGTCTTTAGAGATAAATGGAAGCACGTGGACCCACTGAATATATCGTCTCAGAAAGCTTCATTCTTTCATCCATTTAGTCATTCAAGAAATACTACTGAGTGTCTACCATGTACCAGGCACTGCGCAAGGCCCTGCTGTTCTGCTCTGATAGGGATCACAACAGAGGGTCCTGAGAAGAGTGGAAGAAAAATGTAGAACAAAATCCAAATTCCCAAAAAAAGACCAGACTTACTCATCTGACAGTGACTGGAGGAACCTCTGAGACTATGGCCCCTGGACACCCTGCTGACTCAGAACTGAAGCTGCCCCCAAGGTCCACCTTTCAGCCGAAGATTAGACAGGCCTGTAAAACAAACAATAACACACGTGAGGAACGTGCTTCTTAGTTCAATGAAGTCTATCTACGAGACCAAATGGGCAACACCCACCCAAAAGCAAAGATGAGAAGACAGAAAGGGACAGGAAACCTGAATGAATGGACATGGGGAACCCAGGGTGGAAAGGGAAAGGGGGAGAGTGGCGACACATTGCAGGGATTGCAACTGTCACAAAACAATGTGTGCATAAAATTTTTGAATGAAAAACTAGCTTGTGCTGTAAACTTTCAGCTCAAACACACACACACACACACACACACACAAAAGGCCCTATTGTTGTTGTTAGTTTCTGTCCAGTCAACTCCAGCTCATGGTGACCTTATGTACGACAAAACGAAACATTGCCTCGTCCTGTGCCATCTTCGTGATCATTGGTATGTTTGAGCCCATTGTTGTGGCTCTTGTGTCAATCCACTTCATTGGGGTTTCCCTCATTTTTGCTCACCCTCTACTTTACCAAGCATGATGTCTTTCTCCAGGGACTGGGTCCTCCTGATAACATGTTCAAAGTACGTGGGACAAAGTCTCACTATCCTCCCGTCTAAGGAGCATTCTGGCTGTACTTCTTCCAAGACAGATTTGTTCGTTCTTCTGGCAGGCCATGGTATATTCGATATTCTTTGCCAACTCCAAAATTCAATGCATCAAGTCTTCTTCCATCTTCCTTATTCGTTGCTGAGCTTTCACATGCATATGAGGTAAATGAAGAGACCATGGCTTGGGTCCGGCCCACCTTAGTCTTCCAAGTGACATCTTTGCTTTTTAAGACATTAAAGAGGTCTTTTGCAGTAGATTTACCCAATGCAATGTGTTGTTTGATTTCTTGACTGTTGCTTCCTTGGGCGTTGATTGCTAAAGTCAATTCCGACTCATAGCGGCCCCATGTGACAGAATAGAACTGCCCCTTAGGGTTCCCAGGGTTGTAATCTTTACGGAAGCAGACTACCACATCTTTCTCCCATGGCGCGGCTGGTGGATTTGAACCACCGACCTTTCTGTTAGCACACGTGTGCTTAACCACTTTATCACCAGAGTTCCTTAGACTGCTAATCCAAGTAGAATGAAATCCTTGACAACTTCAATGTCTTCACCATTTATATGATGTGCAAGGCCCTGAGAATCTGAGAATGAACGAAATAGACACTGTGTTTGTCCCATAAATAGTGGAGAACTTCCCAGGGGGCTTTTTAGAGAAAAGACCTTGAGTTCTGGATGTAACCTTGCTGCAGTGGCTTGTAACCTTCCCAGAGTGGTGGGGTGTGGGGACTTGGGGAGAGTTTGGGAATAGATTATATTGTTGGGAGGTTTAGAGAGCCTGGAAGGGCAAAGAAAACAATAGTCTCCTTTTCCATCTTTTCTTCATTTTGTAACAGGATGTGAAAGAATGAGAGAAGAAACGGAGGTGGGTTGGATGCTGAACTCTGAGTTCTTCAGATGGCCTGAGGCCAACCTGTGGCTTTGAAGGTTTGCTACAAATAGAGACAATATGTCTGATCCACAAAGGAGAATTTAATTGGCTGGTGATATGAGAATCAGTTAAATTTGCTGCATCTTATTTCATTCCACTTATTTCCTTTTGTTCCCAATATCCAATTTCCACCTTTCTCCTATTATGTAGGAAGCCATAATCTTCATGCCCTAGCACCCTACCCTTAGTGAAATTTCTTTTATTCCTTTTCTTACACTTATTACACCTTCTTTCCCCCCGCCCCAGGCCATTACAGAGGGCATGTACAAAATAAAACTATTCTGCCATTTCAATAAAAGCTATGTAATCTCTTTCTAAAGCACTGCTCTGCTTGGAAAAAATCAATATTCCTCCATTGGCAATTTCCCTTAATGTGGTTAGTGTAACAAAATAAAATTTGAAAAATCAAAATGCTGTGAGAACCATTGCATTCTTATGAGTTCTCCTTAATTTCCTACTCTCCAGTACTTCTTAAATGTTGTCCTGTCCTACCTCATTGTTGGCTAAGTGAAGAAGCCAAGAAAAGCTGGCCTTGAGTGTTTTGAGAAGAAAGGTTGTTGTCTTAGTTACCTAGCGCTGCTATAACAGAACTACCACAAGTGGGTGGCTTTAAAGAACAGAAATTTATTTTCTCACAGTTTGGGAGGCTGGAAGTCCGAGTTCAGGGCACTGACTCTTGGAGAAGGCTCTCTATCTGTTAGCTCTGGGAGAAGGTCCTTGTCTCTTCCAGCTTCTGTAGCCCCGACTTTCTTCGCGATCTTCATGTGGCATCTGTCTTCCTCCATTTGTGCTTCCTTCTGTGTCTAATCTACTCTTTTTATAACTCAAAAGCTATTAGGTTTAGGACATACCCTACACTGATAATGGCCTCATTAACATAACAAAGAAAACCCTGTTCCCAAACGGGATCACATCTACAGATGTAGTGGTTAGATTTCAACACATATTTTGGGGGACACAATTCTATCCACAACAGGTGTTTTAGTTAAGTTCTCTTGGTTGCAAGTGACAGAAACTCAACTTAAACTAGCTTAAATCAGAGAACGAGAGTAGGAAGAGGAGATGGGCATTGTTAGCACAAGGAGAGGAGAGGGTGTTTGAAGAGCAAAATTAGTGTACATCCATCATAGCGGTCAAAAGCAAGCGCTTCCTTTTCATTCCCACTCTCTTTCATACACATATAGAAAAGGCAGCAGGGAAGCTGGAGTAGAGGCTTTTGCCATTTGGGAAAGGCATACAGGATGAGGGCTTGAGAGAGGCTAATTAGGGAAATAATAATCTTCTTCCCCAGGGGTGTGGTGTTCTGTCTTAGACTACCCTGTTTGGCCAAAAGCAAGGGCTTTCGAAAAAGCTGTCTATAAATATTGTATCACTTCCTCACCAACCCACTCTTACATAACTTCCATCCATTCCATATAGCTTCCTCTACACTGATACTGTGCTTGACTGGATTACCAGTAGCCTCCATCTTGCCCAATCCAATGGACTTCTCTGGCTTTTATTTTCCTCTGTCTCCCAACAGTGTTGAACACAGCTGACCACTCCTTCCTTCTTGAAACATGTTCTCTTCTGGCGCCTGAGATTCATCCTTGTTCTGTGCCTAACACACTGACCTCTCTTTTTTATACTCCTTTGCCAGCTCTCCCTCCTTTATTTACTCCCTAGATAGTGGGTTTCCTCAAGGCTTGGTCCTGGGCAGTCTTATAGTCTCTATCTATAACCAAAAAAACCAGGTGCCATCAAGTTGACTCCAACTCATGGCGCCCCCATATGTGTCAGAGTGGAACTGTGCTCCACAGAGTTTTCAGTGGCTGATTTTTCAGAAGTAGATTGCCAAGCCTTTCTTCCGAGACACCTCTGGGTGGATTTGAACCTCCAGCCTTTCAGTTAGTAGCTGAGCACATTAACCATTTGCAACATCCAGGCATGCTTTCCTTAAGTAGTTCCATTTAACAACATTTCCACTTAGATGTCTTATAGGCATCTCAAACTTATTTAAAAAGCAGAATCTTTGAGACTTCTTCCTTTGTCCATATCTGACTCTCCTCCTCCTCTCTGTCTCAGTAAGTGGCACCATCCTCCACTTGATTACTAAAGCCATCTAGTTGTTGGGTACCATCCTTGACTCCTCCCATTCACTCTCTCCTGTATCTAACCCACTAGCAACCCACTAGTTAGCTATACTTCAAAATATATCTCATTTCCTCCCCCCCCCACTACCACCACCTGGGTCAAAGCCACCATCATTCCTCATGTGGTTAATGACAGCAGCCTCCCAACATCTCATTCTTGCCTCTCTTGTCTCCTCTAACCAGCTCTCCACATTGCAACAAGATTATTCTTTACAAAGCAGATTATGTCTCTTCTCTACTTAAAATTCTTCAATGGCATTTCAGTGCCCTGAAGATAAAGGGTAATATGTCTTCTGAGGCCCATGAGGTTCTACCTGTTCTGGTTCCTCTTAACTTTACAACCTCATTGGTTTAGGTCATGGTTTCATGGGACATTCAAGTTAATTGGCCTGGGGTCTTAAATGCTTGCAAGCAGGCATCCAAGGTACAACAATTGGTCAGAAGAAGAAGGAGAGTCAAGGATAGGAGGAGAAAATGGAATGTGTGGCTAATTGCCTCCATGAACAACTGCCTCCTTTGCCATAAGACCAGAAGAACTGGATGGTGCCTGGCTACCATTACTGAACATTTTGATCAAAGATTTTATAGAAGAATCTTGATCAAAAGGGGGAAAATGCAAAACAGAATTTAAAATTATAATGGAATCCAGACTTTCTGGAGCCACTGAGGCTGGATGAATCCCCAGAACTATTGACCTGAGATAACAGTTAAAACTTAAACCAAAAATATCCCCTTAAGTCTTCTTAAGATGAAACAGTAGTTTAGCTTAACTAGTAAAGAATTCCTTGAGTCTTGTGCTTTTTTAAGAACTATCTATATGGGATCAAATTGATAATAGCAACCAGAAACATTATATAGGAACCTTAGGGGCAATGAGTTTATGTTAATGGGGGAGGAACAGCTCAGAAAAGGAGGGTGAGAATGGTTGCACGACTTGAAGAATGTACCAATGCCACTGAATTATACATGTAGGAATGGTTGAACGATGTATGTTTTGCTGTGTATATTCTCAACACAACAAAAATAAAATAAATTATAAAAAACAATAAATTTTTCAACCCCATCCACACTCAGCTTTCCCTCTGCCCCCATCACACTGGCTGCCCCTATAGTCTTGGAATATACACAGCTCTTTCCTCTGTTCAGAACCTTTGCACTCTCCCCTGCTTGGAACACTTTTCTCTGTTCACTTGGTTTTTCGTTATCCTTTGTGATTCTCACCTCCTCAGAAAGACCTTTGTTGATCTTTCGATCCTCTGTTCTTGTTGTTGTTGGGTGCCATTGAGTTGCTCTTGACTCACAGTGACCTCATGTGACAGAGCAGAACTGCCCCATAGGGTTTTCTTGGCTGTGATCTTTAAGGAAGTAGACAGTCAGGTCTTTCTCCCGCAGAGCCTCTTGGTGAATTTGAACAGCCGAGTGCTTAACCATTACGCCACCAAGGCTCCTATTCTCTGTTCTTGTTGTTATTGTTAGGTGCTGTCAATTTGGTCCCAACTCATAGCGACCCTACAAGACAGAGTAGAACTGCCCCATAGGGTTTCCAGTGAGCAGCTGTGGATTTGAACTGTTGACCTTTTGGTTGCCAGCAGAGCTCTTAACCACTATGCCACCAGGGCTCCATTCTCTGTTCTAGCACTCAGTTATTTTCCTCCATTTACAATCCTTTATTTGTTTCTTTGTTGTGTCTCACATGAGGCCATAAGCACCCAAGGTCATAACATCTCTGATGTCCTGCATTTATCCTTAATGCTAGCAGAAGACCTGGCCGATAATACATGCTCAAGAAATGGTTTTTGAACGAATGCATAAAAATAGAATGGATTAATAGTTATATAGTAATAGTTAATGGCATGTCAGTCAGGGTTCTATTTCTGAATACTTAACTACACAGATGTTTTTGTTGATGAAATTTTTTTGGAATATTTAAATAACCTGAAATTGAAATCATATTATGTCTTAAGATGTACCCAGAGAATTCCATGCTGCGTTAAATTTTAAATAGACAAAGCTACATTCTTACATTTAGAAGAAATTCTTTGTCCCTCGTAAGAGGAGAAAAGCTTCTATGGCAAGATTATTTCTCACTAAATTCAAATATTTTTCTGATTAGTAGGATATAAGCAATATTATCGAAATTCATAGGGTAACTCTGCATTGGAGTCTCTGTATACATGATAAAGCAAAAAGGATGAAGATAAAACAGAAACACCTTTTTTGGAAACAAAACTACACCTTGTATCAATAAAAACTTCCAGTCCCTGTCCTATCCTTGCAAAAAAAGAACCAAAAAGTTATTTAAAAATTATTCTTCAGAGTTATCAGTAGGAGACAAGACTACGTGAAGATAGAGCCTAAAGAGATATTTGGAGTTAGCTTGTACCTGCCTCCTTACAAATCTTCTGATTAGTATATGGTGAAAAAAGCTTTTTCAGCTGCTGAAATTTTTTCAATCAAAATATGTTCACCATGGCCCTGGAAACCCTTTTAGCTCAGTACTGAAGTCACTCCTGAGATTCACTCTTCAGACAAAGGTTAGACAGGCCCATAAAACAAAATGAGACTAAATGGGCACACCAGCCCAGGGGCAAGGATGAGAAGCAGGAGGGGACAGGAAAGCTGGTAATGGGGAACCCAAGGTTGAGAAGGGGAGACTATTGACAGGTTGTGGGGTTGGCAACCAATGTCACAAAACAGTATGTGTATTAATTATTTAATGAGAAACTAATTTGCTCTGTAAACCTTCATCTAAAGCACAATAAAAAAAATTTTAAAAATATATTCACCATTCAACAATGACTACGTTGAATCACTTGTTTTTCAAGATTGGATTCTGAAAACAGATCAATTAATATGATTTTATTTGCAATTATTTATGATTTGATGTTCATTTTATGTAGTTTTTACTATATTTCAAATATTACTTTGTTTTAAATAAATACATATTTAATCAGTTAACTTTCTTATTGTTGTAAAAATATGCACAACACAACATTTGCCAGTGCAACATTTTCCGGGTGCACAAGTTAGTGACGTCAGTTACATTAATTATGTTGCGCAACCATCATCCGTAATCATTGCCAAATTTCCCACCACCATAAAGAGAAACTCACCGCTTCCTAAACAATGACTCCGCCTTTCCCTCTCACTCTTCCTACGCCTTGGCATCCAGCAAAGATTTAGCATAGCGGCCAAATACCAGCTTCTGTCAAATCGATTCTGACTCATAGCAACCCCATGCGTATTAGGGTAGAACTGTGCTCCATAAGGTTTCCAATGGCTGATTTTTCAGAAGTAGCTCGCCAGACCTTTCTCCAAGGTGCTCTGGGTGGACTAGAACCTCCAACCTTTCGGTTAGCAGCCAAGTGCGTTAACCATTTGTATCACCCAGGGACTCCTTAGTACATACTTGTTGTTGGGTACCTTCAAGTCAATTCTGACTCTTAGCAACCCTACAGGACAGCCTAGAACTGCCCCATAGGGTTGTCTAGGCTGTAATCTTCATGGGAGCAGATCGTTACGTCTTTTCTCCTGTAGAGTGGACTTTTCAGTTAGCAGCTGAGCATTTAACCATTGCGCCACCAGGGTTCCTTTAGTACATAGTAAAACCAAAACCAAACCCATCGCCATCGAGTCCATTCTGACTCATAGTCACCCTATAGGACAGAGTAGCACCGCCTTACAGGGTTTCCAAGGCTGTAATCTTTACAGAAGCAGACTGCCATGTCTTTCTCCCGTGGAGTGGCCGGTGGGTTCAAACTGCTGACCCTTCGGTTAGCAACTGAGCGCTCAATCACTGCACCACCAGGGCTCCCTTGGTGCATCATAGGTGTCCATAAATAGAGTGAAAGGGGGGACTGTGAACAATTACACCTGGACAACAGGCATTAACTGGATGCGTGTTCCTCTTTCTACAAATATTTGCGGAATTTGATTCTCCTTAGTTTCTTGCTCCGTTTTCACTGCCTATCCTCCTGATAAGACTGTGTAGGTTGTCCGGTCACAGGAATAAGGCCTATTTCTTTCCCTGCTTTCTTCCCAGTGCCTCAGGCTTCCTCCAGTGAATCAAATAATTTTTCGAGAGCTGTCAAATTGTCATTTGCTTGAAGTTCAGATTAGAAGAAAGTATCTTTACGACGAAACACACCAAACTTACCAGCTCAAACTTCTTTGCAGGCACATATTTCTAATAGGTCAGCATCTGTTCCTAGGCCATGCACATTTGTATCTGGTTTTCACACTTGTTTATGATCTTAGAGACGATCCTCAACTGTTTACAGCTACAGCTACATTTCTTACTTGGGAGCTGGTCTTGGGGATCCCCATCACAGTTTTGGGGAACTGAGACCAGAGAACAAATTTGCATTTGTGGCTCACATACCTACCCCATCCTGGCAAGGGCTGGGCTGGGAGTGTCCTGTTGTTTGAAATCAGGCACCAGGCAGAGGTGAAGTGGGCCAACACAGTGTGTCAATTTTAATGTTGATGTCTTTGTTTACTATGGATATCTTACCTACCTCCAAAATGTGGTTGTCAACACAAAGCATGTTGCTAGCTGCCATCGAATTGATCCCAACTCATGGTGAACCCATGTACAACAGAACGAAATGCTGCCTGGTCCTGTGTCATCCTCGTAATCAGTTGTGGATCGGACAGTTGTGATCCGTGGGGTTTTCATTGGCTGATATTTGGAAGTAGGTTGCCAGGTCTTTCTTCCTAGTCCATCTTAGTCTAGAAGATCAGTTGAAACCTGCTCAGCATAATAGCAACACACAAGCTTCCACTGACCAATGGGTGGTAGCTGCACTTGGGATGCATTGGGCAGGAATTGAACCCAGGTCTCCTGCATGAAAGGTGAGAATTCTGCTGCTGAACCACCACTGCTTCCGTAGGATGCACAGCTAGGATGAGTCTATTTAAAAAAAGAAAACAGAAAAGGAATCCACATGTTGTGAGCACATATTATGTGTCAAGTTCTTTACAGATATTAGCTCATTGAATTTGAACAATGATAAACCAACTTTGAGGTAGGTATTATATCTCCATTTTCCCATAGAGAAATTGATGTTTAGAGAAGTTAAACAATATGCTCACATTCATTTGACTTGTTTATGGTAAACCTGGGATTCAAAACTCATCTGTCTCACAGTTGAGTTTGTGCTTTTTCCACAGACAACACACAGAAAACTACACTAGGGTAGTTGCTGTAAATGGGTGTAAAACAGAGCGGAGAGTTTCCAAGCAACCAAGAAAGACATTACTGAGATTACTCATCTGATAAATAAGCCAAGGCAATTCATCAAGAAAAATACATTTTCTGAGAAATTTGTACAAAGATCTTCTGCAACAATTTTTTAAATAATTTATTTTTTGTTGTTCTTAAGAATATACTCAGCAAAATACACACCAATTCAAAAATTTCTACAAGCACACTTCGATGACATTGATCACATTCTCCTAGTTGTGCAACCATTATCGCTCCCCTTTTCCGAATTGTACCTCCTCCATTAACATAAACTCACAGCCCCCTAAGCTTCCTATCTAATCTTTCAAGTTGCTGTTGTCAATTTCATCCCATACGGATAGATCTTAAAAGAGCACAATGCTCAAGGCAGACGTTCTTTACTAGTTAAGCTAAACTATTGTTTGGTTTAAAGAAGACTTCAAGGGGTATTTTTGGTTTCAGGTTTAAAGATTTCCTCAGGTCAATAGTGTTGGGGTTTATCCAGCCTCAATGGCTCCAGAAAGTCTGGATTCCATGATAATTTGAAATTCTGTTCCATATTTTCCCTCTTTTGATTAGGATTCTTTTATAGAATATTGCATTGAAACATTCAGTAATGGTAGTCAGGTACCATCCAGCTTTTCTGGGCTCATGGTGTGGTGCAGTGAATTACCTTATATGGTCCTTCTAGCCATGCATGGTCTTGTGACTCTCCCAAAAATGATTGGGTTGGACTATGCAAATAAGGGGTTTGTGGTCCACCAAGGGTTGGACAACCTGCTAATAATGCAAATAAAGTGCATGGAACTATTGTGGGGGTAGGACCGTGAAAATAAGGTATATGGAACCCTTGTAGGGGATTGGTCAGTTTTACCATCCCACAAGCCTTAAAAAGAGCCATTTCCAGAAAGTGAGAGGGAGGTACGTGTCTTAGGCTGGGTTCTCTAAAGAAGCAAAACCAGTAAAGTGTATAAATATATATAGAGAGAGATTTATATCAAGGAAATAGCTCACGCAATTGTAGAGGCTAGAACGTCCCAAGTCCCTGGATCAGGATAAAGGCTTCTCCCAATTCATAGAGCCATAGAAGCTGGCGAGCCCAAGATCAGCAGGTCAGAGAGCTGGGCTCCGCTCACAGGTTGTGAAGATCGAAGAATCCCAAGTTTGGCAGATAAGCTGACAGCTCAAGTCCCAAGAACCCGAGGTCAGACGAACAGGAGGCAGCCACAGGATCCAGAGTGAGCAAAAAGCCAGAACATCTACTTATAGTCAGATGCAGGCCACACCCCCAAGGAAACTTCCTTTCATCTGATTGGCTACTCACAGCATATTCAATCATGGGAGTGTTCACATATAAACACTGAGAATCATGATCCAGCCAAGTTGACACAATCTTAATCATCACAGTCCACCCCTTGTCAACTTGGCACATGTACACATCTCCTTAAACCATACATAATCTCTGAATAAAGACAATTAGAAAGTCATACTTGCACCTAATATGATACAACTAACACGCGTACAATTGAAAATGCACTAGCCTCGTTTACGTCTTATATTTTATAAGTGAAGGAAACAAAAATATTTAATGCACACATACAAAGCAGAAATACTCATAACAATTACAGTCCCTGTTTCTGCAATTGGTCATGTGGCCGTAACTGGTATTTGGAACTACTTTCTTCCACCACCCATTCTGTATTCCCTTTGCCCTCAGCAAGTGCCTCAGCTGGTCATTGTTCTTTACCTGCTGGGGTGACCCAAACCTTCATTCCTGAAGAGTCTGGGTCATTAGTCATTGTGTCAAAATTGGGTTGCTGTAATTTTCCATTGACTGTAATCACAGGGCATGGTAGTACTGAGACACCCTAAGGAATCTCCTGCATTCCAGACATACTCTTCTTTACCTCCATTATGTAATATCAGTCTGATTTCCTCTTGGTAATCAGGATCAATCACACCAGCCAGTATGGATTTCTCCCTTCTTTGCCCGTTGATCCAGAGGCATAAGGAGCCCAAAGTGGCCAGGTGGCATTCTTAGCTTCCAGTTCAATGGAATCAGTGATGTGTCTCTAGGTGGGAGCACTCCTCCCTTTGGAACTAAGACCTCTAGACCTGCAAAGCATAAGGTTGCAGGAACAGGAAGCAAAAATCTTGCAAGTGGGTCACTAGGGGTAATAGTGAGTGGTGCCACTCTCATTTCCACCCCTCGATTCCTGGACCCATGAATCCTGCCTATGGGAGAAACAGCACCATATATTGGACGCTGGCTTAGAGCATATATAGCCTCCTGGAGAACATTGCCCCAACCATGCAAGGTATTGCCACCTAGCTGGCACTGTAATTGTGTCTTTAGAAGGCCATTCCATCATTCTATCAAGCCAGCTGCTTCAGGATGATGGGGAACATGGTAAGACCAGTGAATTCCATAAGCATGGGCCCACTGCTGCACTTCATTTGCTGCAAAGTGAGTCCCTTGATCTGAGGCAATGCTGTGTGGGATACCATAACTGTGGATAAGGCATTTTGTAAGTCCACAGATGGTAGTTTTGGCAGACGCATTGCATGCAGGGAAGACAAATCCATATCCAGAGTAAGTGTCTATTCCAGTAAGAACAAAATGCTGCCCTTTCCATGATGGAAGTGGTCCAATGTAATCAACTTGCCATAAGGTTGTTGGCTGATCACCTCGAGGGATGGTGCCATATCAGGGACTTAGTGTTGGTCTCTGTTGCTGGCAGATTGGGCACTCAGCAGTGGCTGTAGCCAAGTCAGCCTTGGTAAGCGGAAGTCCATGTTGCTGGGCCCATGCATAACCTCCATCCCTGCCACCATGGCCACTTTGTTCATGAGCCCATTGAGCAATGACAGGAGTAGCTGGGGAAAGAGGATGACTGGTTTCCACAGAACGCCTCATCCTATCCACTTGATTGTTAAAATCCTCCTCCACTGAGGTCACCCGTTGGTGAGCATTCACATGAGACACAAATATCTTCAATTCTTTGGCCCATTCAGAGAGGTCTATCCACATACCTCTTCCCCTTAAATCCTTGTCTCCAATTTTCCAGTTATGTTCCTTCCAAGTCCCTGACCATCCAGCCAAACTGTTGGCCACAGCTCATGAATCAGTATACAATCGCACATCTGGCCATTTCTTCTTCCAAGCAAAGTGAACAACCAGGTGTACTGCTCGAAGTTCTGCCCTTTGAGAGGATTTCCTTTCACCACTGTCCTTCGGGGAGGTCCCAGAAAGGGGCTGTAGTGGTGCTGCAGTCCACTTTTGAGTGGCGCCTGCATATCGCACAGAACCATCTGTAAACCAGGCACAAGTTTTCTCTTCTTCAGTCAACTCATCATAAGGAACTCCCCATGAGGCCATAGGTGTGGACTGGGAGATGGAAAGTAATGTGACAGGAGTGGAGACCATGGGCATTTGGGCCACTTCCTCATGCAATTAACTTGTGCCTTTGGGTCCTGCTCTGGTCCAATCTCGTATATACCACTTCCATTTAATGATGGAGTGCTGCTATACACATCCAACTTTATGACTCTGTGGGTCAGACAACACCCAGTTTATGATGGGCAGCTCAGCCTGCATGGTGACTTGGTGTCCCATGGTTAAGCGTTCATTCTCTACTAAGGCCCAGTAACAAGCCAAAAGTTGTTTCTCAAAAGGAGAGTAGTTATCTTCAGAGGATGACAGAGCTTTGCTCCAAAATCGTAAGGGTCTGCACTGTGATTCACCAATAAGGGCCTGCCAAAGACTCCAAACAGCATCTCTATCTGCCACTGACACTTCAAGCACCATTGGATCAGCTGAATCATATGGTCCAAGTGGCAGAGCTGCTTGCACAGCAGCCTGAACCCACTGCAGAGCCTTCTCTTGTTCTGGTCCCTACTCAAAACTAGCAGCTTTTCAAGTCACTTGATAAATATGCCAAAGTAGCACATCCAAATGAGGAATATGTTGCCTCCAAAACCCAAAGAGGCCCACTAGGCGTTGTGCCTCCTTTTTAGTTGTGGGAGCAGCAAGATGCAATAAGTTATCCTTCACTTTAGAAGGAATGTCTAAACATGCTCCACACCACTGGATCCCAGGAAATTTCACTGAAGTGGAAGGTGCCTGAATTTTTGTGGGATTAATCTCCCACCCTCTAGCATGCAAATATTTTACCAGTAAGTCTAGAGTCATTGACTCTTCTTCCTTACTAGGTCCAATCAGTATAATGTCATCAATGTAATGGACCAGTATGACATCTTGTGGAAGGGAAAGACAATCAAGGTCCCTGCGGACTAAATTATGACATAGTTCTGGAGAGCTGATGCAGCCCTGCGGTAGGCAAGTGAAGGTGCATTGCTGGCCTTGTGAGCTAAAGACAAACTGCTTCTGGTGGTCCGTTGAAACAGGTGTGGAGAAAAAGGCATTAGCCAGATCTATAGCTGCATACCAGGTACCAGGAGATGTATTAATTTGCTCAAGCAGTGAAACTACATCTGGAACAGCAGCTGCAATTGGAGTCACCACCTGGTTAAGTTTTCGATAATCTACTGTCATTCTCCAAGATCTATCTGTTTTTTGCATAGGCCAAATAGGTGAGTTGAATGGGGATGTGGTGGGAATCACCACCCCTGCATCCTTCAAGTCCTTGACGGTGGCAGTAATCTCTGAAATCCCTCCAGGAATGCAGTATTGCTTTTTGTTTACTATTTTCCTAGGTAGGGGCAGCCTTAATGGCTTCCACTTGGCATTTCCTACCATAATAGCCCTGACTCTATTTGTCAGGGATCCAGTGTCGGGGTTCTGCCAGTTGCTGAGTATATCTATTCCAATTATGCATTCTGGAACTGGGGAAATCAAGACAGGATGGGTTCGGGGACCCACTGGACCTACTGTGAGATGACATGAGCCAAGACTCCACTAATAACCTGACCTCCATATGCCCCCACTCTGACTGGTGGGCCACAGTGACATTTTGGTTCTCCTGGAATTAGTGTCAGTTTAGAGCCAGTATCCAGTAATCCCTGAAAAGTCTGATTATTTCCTTTTCCCCAGTGAAAGTCACTCTCGTAAAAAGTCGTAGATCTCTCTGGGGAGGGCTGGGAGAAAGATTAAGAGTAAAAATTTTTGGCAGTGTTTTTGAGTCCTTCCTCAAGGGGACCCGGCCTCCCCTTCATTCAAGGGGTTGTGGTTTTTTAAACTCTCTCAAATCTTAGAATTGATTGAGGGACTGTGACTCTCTATTCTGGCAATTTGAGTTAGACTGCTGTTCACCTGACCTAGAATTCATCCGTTTGTATAGATCAAGTAAATATTTAGTAGATTTCCTATCTATTTCTCTCCTAGGGATACCATGACTAAGTAGCCAATGCCATAAGTCCATATGAGACAGACTATTCTGATTACTGCTTTGACTCTGCTGTCTATTACTGTAACCATGCCCACCTTGTCTTTGTCAATTGAGTTCTGCCATTTGGCCCCTACTACCATGGAGTCCAATTAGCCCCATTGTAGTTAGGTGTCTTAATTCAGTTAGGGCAGTTCCCACTGTCAAGTCTGACTTACAGAAAATAGTAATCACAGCTGTCTTCAAGGATGCTGGAGCTCCCTTCACAAATTTGTTCCTCACAGTTGTGGTAAAAGATGTGTCCTCTGGGCACTCCATGTGTGGGTCTGTGGGTCTAACCTGATAAATCCACTCTGGCATGCCAATTTCCCTAAGCCTTTGGATACCTTTTCCTACAGTATACCAAGGCAGGTCTGGTACTTCGACTTGATTTAGTGTAGGCCACCTCGTAATCTATGCTTCAGCAACCAAACCAAACAAACTATTAGATCCTTTCCTAACTTCTCAAGCTGAAACATTGAATGAACTATCTGTACTTAGTGGACCCATATCGATAAACTCAGACTGATCCATCTTTATGTTCCTTGCACCATTATCCCACACCCTTAATACACATTCCCACACATATTCCCCAGGTTTCTGTTTGTAGATATTAGAAAAGTCAAGTAGTTCTTTTGGAGTGTAGCATACCTCCTTCTAGGTCACACTTTCTGCTTCACCTTTTGGGGCTCACTGGGACTTAAGCCTAGTTACAGGTCTATGAGCCAGAATCGGTAGTGTGGAAGTGTTTTGAGAACATTCAGCATTGTCTCGTAAAGCATCTGCCTCAGGCAATGCCCCAGGCAATGACTCAGGCAAGGGCTCTTCAGAGGCAGCTGGGCTAGGGCTAATCTCATTAGACAGGCATGGAAGGGCTAATGGTTTTTCTGGGCAGGGTGGTTTAGCAGACAAACATGAAGTAATCTCTTCAGATGGGACTGGTTCTGCTGGCAGGAGTGATTCAATGGAATTTAGGGGCTCAGTGTCCCCAGCTTCCTAATTATCTGCCCATATGTCCCCATCCCAAGTTTCAGGATCCCATTTCTTCCCAATCAATGCCCTTACTTTAACTTCAGACACCTCTCGAGGTTTGCAATTGAGCTGGCGTTGTAATTCAGCCATTCTCACGGTAAGACTCTAGGTTTGATTTTCAGCAATTTCAGCCCTGTTACTACAAGAAATGAGGCTTTCTTTCAAAGCACAAGTGGAAGCCTTGAGGTCATTTATGCAGCACTTGAGCTTTGACTCTGAAGTCCCGAGAGCATCGCTTTCTTTTACCAGTTTGTCTAGTGAAAGTAGGACAAACTAGCAGCTTCCTTATACTTCTCATTCTGACAAAGCTGTAGAAAGCTATCACACATGTCTTCACTCTGAGCCTTGCCTTTCACCAATACCTGATCTACTGGTGGTGATATTTTGCATATTTGTAGCGCCACCTCATGCCATGGACTAGCAGTGCCCTCTTTACTGCTGGAAGCAGAGTAATCAACATCTTTAAGACTAACCAGGCTTGAGAACCAACTTAGAAAACTCATCCTTACAATTTTGTTTCTCCAGAACCACTCTTCGTACCAAATGTCTTAGGCTGGGTTCTTCAGAGAAGCAAAACCAGTAAAGCGTATAAATATATATAGAGAGAGATTTATATAAAACAGCTCACGTGATTGTAGAGGCGAGAATGTTCCTAGTCCGTGGATCAGGGTAGAGGCCTCTCCCAATTCATGCATATATTTAGATGCAGGCCACACCCCCAAAGAAATGCCCTTTCATCTGATTGGCTACTCACAGCATAGTCAATCATGAGAGTGATCACATATAAATACTGAGAATCACGGCCCGGCCAAGTTGACACACAATCTTAACCATCACAGTACCTCACTACCATCAAGAAGAAGAGCCAGAAGTGGAGCATGTCTTTTGAACCTATGGTCCCTGTGCTGAGAACCTCCTAGACCCAGGAGACAGAGAGAACTGTAACACTGGACATAGTGAAAGATAGCAAGAAACAGTGGCAAGCAAGGCAGAGTCCAGCACCAGAGAAGAAGCATCAGCAGAACCAGGAGACTGGAGTGAGATGGTGCTGTGGTCTTCCCAGGCCACGGAGCAAGGCGGCTACAGTGGGTGTGCTGACCCATGGAGAGAGAGAGCTGAGCGGCTTTTTGGGCAGGAGCCTTCCTGGCAGAGTGGGGTGCTTCCACACACTTATCCATGAAGTTAAAGAAAAAGCTAACACTTGCCCTAGTAGGGAAGAGGCCAGGGCTGAGAGGAGCCTGTCCTCAGGGGGCTAAGAGAAAGGCCTTCCTGTAGACACGGCTGAAAAGAGGCTGTTCTGATCAAAGAACTGTATCCTGAGTTGTTCCTGTTACGTTCAAGTTGATCCTGATCCTAAATTGTAACCTGCTATTTCCCTAATAACCAGCATAATCATGTGTATAGTCTGTGAGTTCTGTGAGGTCATTTCAACAAATTATCGAACACAACAGAGAAGTAGAGAGTGCCATGGGAGGGGCGACTGCTGTCAGAATTGGTAATAAGGTTGGAGGGTGGAGGTATGTCTGACTTCCACCTCATAGGAATCAGCCTTGAGCTGATATTGATCTCGATTCTCTCTCCTCCCCTTGAAGTCGGATGAAGTCTGACACCACTCCATTTTTACACATGGTAAAGGAAGCAATTTTTCATGAAGGCAATTAGCCATGTGTTCCTTCTGTAATAATTTGATCATTATAATAATGTCCAAAGACTTCCACAGCTAAGGAACTATCTAATCTCCCTCACATGGAAAGTGGGGACCAAGATGATGTGTGTTCAGCTGAGGGAGGTGTCCAGGGGGGTACGCAGTGTGGGGAGGTGAGTGGCAACTACCAGAAAAAGGACACTAAGGAGATGTCAGGACAGTGTCAGCAAGGACAAGCCAGTGTCAAGTCTTCACGCTACATGGCATGGAAACATAATTGTCTGTATGTGTGTGTGTCTGTGTTTGTGTGTTTGAAGAGATCAAAGCACATGGAAAGAAGGTACACTGGGAGTCCTTCCTGACTCAAAAGTGGATTGCTTATGGGCTTTGTTTTTTTGTTTTTAAGGTAGCATCCACAGCCTTTGGAGTGCACATGTAAGGTACATACAAAGAAACAGATAGAAGCGTTTTCCACCCGGCCATTTTCTACATCATCCCTTGATTAAAGCTGAGACCAGTCTAGTTTTCTGAAGGCATTCCACAGGAAGGTTCAAGTAAGGTGATGGAGAGATGCCGCACTTGGATAAAAAGGTGGGGTGAGCATAGTTGTTGTTGTTAGGTGCCATTAAGTTGATCTGACTCATAATGACGTCATGTGACAGAGCAGAACTGCCCCATAGGGTTTTCTAGGATGTCACCTTTACAGAGGCAGATCACTAGGCCTTTCTTGTGTGGAGCCGCTGGGATCGCCAATCGCAGCTGAGCACTTAATCTTTGGCCACCAGGGCTGAGCATAGTTGTTGCAAATGGGTATACAACATAAGCTGTGAGTTTCCCAGGAGTGGGGAGGCAGTGGCTAACTGAACTTGTCCACAAAGAGGGTGCTGGTTTGCTCCTCCGTGTGTTCACCTAACTAGCATGATACTTCTCCAAACCAAACCAAACCTGTTGCCTTCAAGTTGATTCCGACTCATTGCAACCCTATAGGATAGGGTAGAACTGCCCTGTAGGGTTTCCAAGGCTGTAATCTTTATGGAAGCAGATTGCCAGGTCTTTTCTCCCTCAGAAGGGCTGGTGGGTTTGAACTGCCAATCTTTTGGTTAGCTGCCGAGCACTTTAACCACTGCGCCACCAGGGCTCCTTGGTACCTCTGCATGTGCAAAGTGCATAAGCAGTCTGCCTTCAAGTCAGGAATGACTCCAGGGTAGAAATCAGAGCATCCTATTTCTCACTCTGAGGGAAGAGGGCTGGGTATGATCTATCACAATGGCCTACTTGTTCTGCCAAATCCATCACCCTCCGGGATCAGTAAACAGCTGTTTTCAGTGCCCAGTTTCTGAGCCCTCTAATGAAGCCCAGTGTGGCCACGGCTCCGTCCTCCGGACCGTGTACTGAGAGCTAGCTTTGGCTCTCACCAGTCAGCCCTTAATTGTGGCCAGGAGGTCTCAGTGGACAAGGCGGGTAATTGAACACATGCAAGTTGTTTACTTTGTCCATAAAGCAGCGACCACACTCTGAGGGGGAATTGCCTTGTTAGACGCTAATTCTGTGCTTCGTCACTGCGTGCCTGGCGCTGCCAGCTGCAGGGGCTTTCTTTCCAGCAATTAAAATAAACAATTCCACATGTGTTCAATCAGCCTTGAGGAAAAAGGTGTCAAGAAATAAAGATGTCATTGAGTTTGAAGTAGAATGTGAGTAAGAGCAGCTTTCCTAGTGATTGATCTTTCCTGATAACGTGTCCAAAGTAAGGGACCCAAAGTCTTACCATCCTTACTTCTAAGGAACATTCTGCTTGTATTTGTCCTAAGACTGATTCGTCCATTCTTCCTGCAGTCCACGACGCATTCAATATTCTTTACCAATACCATAATTCAAATGCATCAATTCCTCTTCTATCTTCCTTTTTTTATGTTCAGCGTTTGCCAGAAAAGGACATTATGTTTGGTAAAGGGGGGGGTCAGTGAAACCAAGAGGAACTCTTAATGAAATAGATTGACACACAAAAGCCACAACAATGGACTCAAACATACCAATGATCGTGGAGATGGTGCAGGATCAGGCAATGTTTCGTTCTGTTACACATAAGGTTGCCATGAGTTGGAGCTGTCTCGACAACTAACAACAACAACAAAGAGCAGCTTGCCTCTCTTGAATTGGGAAGTCGTTTTCTTGAAGTTTTAGAGTCTTAAACATTTTAGAATTGGAAGAGATTGTAGTGCTCATGTGGTCCAACCTCTACATTTGCGGTGAAGCAAACTGAGGACTACCATATTTTACGCAAATAATGCACGCATTTTACGTTTGTTTGCCAACTGCACCCTCCCCAGCAAGGTATTTTCGTAAGCATGCTATGCTAATTTTTTGTGTAAAAATACAGTAGTTTTCCCAGAGGTGCCTTGGAAGAAAGGCTTAGCAATCTGCTTCCAAAAGGTCACAGTCTTGAAAACCCTACGGAGTGCAGTTCTACTCTGACACACATAGGTCATCATGAGTTGGAATAGACTTGATGGCAAGTAGTAATATATTTTCTATAAATAAAAATAAGTATAAATAGATTTTTACATACTGCTTTTCATTTGTCCCTAAAACATTCTCCAAAGGAAAGTAGGATTGGCATTCTCTTTCATTTGAATAGATGAAAGAGGAGCTGAGGAAGAGAGTTTACATGGCTTATTCAAAATGACATAGCTTGTAAATGGCTGGCCAAAACAATTCTTGTTGTTATTTGTCGTCAAGTCAGTTTTGACTCATGGCAACCCCGTGTGTTACAGAGTATAACTGCCCCATAGGGTTTTCTAGGCTATAGTCTTTAAGGGAGCAGATTGCCAGGTCTTTCTCCCACAGAGCTACCGGGTGGGTTCAAACTGCCAACCTTTCAGTTACCAACTGAGCATTTAACTGTTGATCCACCAGGGCTCCTGGTGTGTTAGTGCCAAAAATAAAAGCAAAGATCCTTGACCTTGTGAAATCTAGTCTAGAAATAAGTGATAAATATAATCAGTAAATTCTATAAGTGTTAGAATATGGTAAGTGCTGTGGGGAAAAGTGTGGAACAGGGTAAAGAGGATAAGTCTTGCTGGGGATGGGGAGGAGTTGATATTTTAATTAAAGTGGTTGGGATAGGCCAGTTGAGAAGATGACATTTGAACATAGATTTGGAGGAGGTGAGCATGAGCCAATAAAGCATGCCACCATCATGGCTCTAAGATGTGGTCTTAAGAGAATGGATGACCAAAGTCATATGGAGATGCAGGACCAGCATAGGGAAGGTCAGGGACTGGAGGTCCAGGTGTTAGCAGGGTAGGCTGTCAAACACTGAAATCAGATGGTAGGGTGGGGTAGAAAGGAAGACAGTGAGCCAGGCTGCAAAACCTCCATTGAATTCTGTCAGTCTATGGAAGACAACCACTGCCCGTCTGTCTCTCTGTCATATGGTGGTGGCTTGCATGTTGCTACAACACTGGAAGCTATGCCACTGGTATTTCAAATACCAGCAGGGTAACCCATGATGGATAGGTTTTAGCAGAGCTTCCAGACAGACTAGGAAGAAAGGACTGGTGATCTACTTCCGAAAATTAACCACTGAAAATCTTATAGATCACAACAGAATATAGTCCAATATAGAGCTGGAAGATGAGTCTCCTCATACAGTGACCTCAACAATGGACTCAAACATGCCAATGATCATGATGATGACACAGGACCAGACAACATTTCATTCTGCTGTACATAAGGCCGCCATGAGTCTGAGCTGATCTGCTGGCAACAAACAACGACAACAACACAGAAGACAGCAGTGAGGGGTGAGAGGGTAGATAGAACAACTAAGCAAACAAACAAACAAACCAAACCCACTGTCGTCGAATTGATTCTGACTCATACCGACCTTGTAGGCCAGAGCAGAACCGCCCCATAGGGTTTCCAAGGCTGTAAAGCTTTATGGAAGCAGACTGCCACATCAGTCTCCTGTGGAGATGTTGGCAGGTTCAAACCGCTGACCTTTTGGTTTGCAGCCGAACACTTAACCACTGCGCCACCAGAGCTGCTTAATAGAACATCTAGGGGCTGCAAATCTCAGAAGAGGAGGAGTGATTGAATAAGAACAGAAGAGCAACAAGCCTAGAATTGAGACCAAGGAACTAGACTATGGTGACACCATCTTGCCCTACACATGGGAGAAGTGACAGCCTCTATTTGAGAGCTGGATTAAGTGAATGATGTCCTATGGACCTAGTTTATCTATCTCCCAAATTCAAATGGCCCCACATGCCCCCAGGCCTTGGCTACTTGCTCCATGAAAAACCCTGGCCACTGCCACTGCCACTGCAGAGCATCATCTCCTAACAATGCAGGCTGCTTGGCATGTTGTGGGGTGAGGACCAGACAAGAACTCTGTCATTCCTACTGAGATGGGAACCACAGCAGCTTGGTGCCCCAGACCCACCCATAGAGCCTCTGACTTCTCCCACCACTTATAGACTCAGAAAAGTACCACACAGTGGGGTATTGGATGTGGATTCCCCAGCATCTGCCCAGGACCAGTAACCAACTGTGATGATTAATGTTACATTTCAACCTGGCTAGGCCATGATTCTCAGTGGTTTGGCAGATATTATGTAATCATCCTCCATTTTGTCATCTGATGTGAACAGTCAATCAGTTCGAAGGGGAATTTCTTTGGGGTTGTGGCCTACATCTAGTATGTATGAATGTTCTGGCAAAGCTCGGCTCTCGCTCTCAATCCTGAGCTTGTCTCGTGCTCTGACCTCCAGTTCTTGAAGAAGCCTTCAGCCAGTTCCTTGAACTGGAGATTTCGGATTTGCCAGCTGCTGCAACCATGTGAGTCAGAAGAAACCTCCAGTCTGCCACCTGACCCATGGGTTTGGGGCTTGCCAGCCCCCACATTTGCATGAGCCATTTCCTTGAAGTAAATCTCTCTGTATACATTTATATCGATGCTTTACCAGTTTTGCTCCTTTAGAGAACCCAGCCTAAAACAGCAACCAAGAAGCACAGAGAAGTTAATATGCCCTCAGAGTGAAATCTAACCAATGAGAGTGGCAAGGACCTGGCAAATAAGTTCCTCTCCCTGCCTCCCCTCAGTAGTCTGTTCCCAGATTATAAAGTCTGTCCGGAAAATGTCCCACGGTTGGGAGCAGCTGTTTGGACTTTGTCTTGAAGCTGTGGCCTGTTCAGTAACATACCACCTTGTATTTGCTCTCTCTCTCTTCCCGTTGCACTTCCTGTTCCTTCTCATTCTATTGCCCGGGGATTGAACCTCCCATTAAACCCATAGCATGTAAATTTTGCCCGAGTCTCTATTTTCTAGGGAACCTCAGCTCAGACAAACATACTAAGGGTCGGACGGTCACAGTTCAGTTAAAACACGGGGGTAGTTGTCTGGAGAAGCTGAGGGTATAAGGAAGTGTTTGAAATGAAGTAGTGGTCCCAAGATCACCCCAGTCTGACACAGGAGGACATACTAGAGGGAAGGTGGAAGATGCGGACACCTGTAAATGAGAATAAGGGATGTGTGGAGGCAGGGAAATCCTGGTGAAAAAGGGAAGAAGGCCAGAAAGGAACTGAGACATTAAGGAGAGATGGAATCTGATTTGAAAGGGAGCTTAGATATTAACTAATTCATCCTGTACCCAAAGCACAGCTCTCCTCTACAGCCTCCCTCCCTGCATGGCAAGGCATTTGTGCTCTGTGACAGCACCTGCTTGGACACTTCCTGTGCTGGAAGTCCCACTACTCAAAAATAGCTCCTTCCACTCTGCACATTTCTGAGCCAAACTGAGTCACAATCTGCTTACTTTCAAATTCCACCCATTAGTTCTGTTCTAACTACTGCCGCAACTCAGTAGGTATAAATGCCTATTCTACATATGTTGTTAGGTGCTGTCGAATCGATTTCAACTCATAGCGACTCCATGTGATAGAGTAGAACTGTCCCATAGAATTTCCTAGGCTGTAATCTTTACAGGAGCAGATCACCATGTCTTTCTCCCATGGAGTCACTGGGTGGGTTTGAACCGCCAACCTTTCCGTTAGCAGCAGAGCACTGACCTGTTGTGCCATCAAGTTTCCTTTTTTCTACGTAACTGTCCTTCACATATTTGGAGACAGTTATCAGTTCCCTCTCTTTCTTTTGGAGTTAAACATCCCCACTTCCTCGGATGGTCCCAACCATGGCATCATTTCTAGACCCTTTATCGACCTTTTTGGTCTCCTTTGAGCGTACCAAGCTGCAACAAACTTTAAAAAGTGGAACCCAGAACTGAACCCTACATTCCACGTGATCTGACAAAACTGGAACACGCTATTATTGTTCATATTCTAAACTTTATTGCTCTGTCCATGAAGTCTGAGATGGAACTAGCTTTTCAGCAGCGGTTCAACAATATGGGATTGTATTGAGCCTAAAACCCATTTTTAAACACAGCTCTCTCTGCTGGTCCAATCATATACTTCAGAGATTCTCTAATTATTTGGATTTCATTTCATTACTAAAAAATGCTGAGACCAACATAACATTCCCAACTTTTTTATTGTTTCAAGTAAGGCTATTTGCAAAGACAAAGCACTGGAGGAAAATGGAAGTGGATGGAAAGTTGTATCTATACAAGGTAATGTAGAGTTTTAGAAATGGCAACTATATGGATAAATATAAAAGTCTTTTAAAAAATCGTTTTAAATTTTCTTTAAAAGACAATTGGATGTTTGTCCAAACTCCCTGAGGGAACGAATTGCTGGGCGGAGGGCTGTGGGGACCATGGTCTCAGGGAACATCTAGCTCAATTGGCATAACATAGTTTATAAAGAAAATGTTCTGCATTCTACCTTGGTGAGTAGCGTCAGGGGGTCTTAAAAGCCTGTGAGCAGCTATCTAAGATACTCCACTGGTCTCACCCCTTCGGGAGCAAGGAAGAATGAAGAAAACAAGATACAAGGGAAAGATCAGTTCAAAGGACTAATGGACCACATCTACCATGGCCTCCACCAGACTGAGTCCAGTACAACTAGCCGGTGCCCCACTACCACTACTGACTGATCTGACAGGGATCACAATAGAGGGGACAGAGGTGGAGAACATTCTAACTCACAAAAAAAGACCAGACTTACTGGCCTGACAGAGACTGGAGAAACCCCAAGAGTATGGCCCCCCGACACCCTTTTAGCTCAGTAATGAAGTCACCTTTCAGTCAAAGATTAGACAGCCCCATAAAACAAAATGAGACTAATAGGACACAACAGCCAGGGACAAGGACTAGAAAGCAGGAGGGGACAGGAAAGCTGGTAATAGGGAATCCAAGGTCGAAAAGGGAGAGTGTTGACATGTTGTGAGGTTGTTAACTAATGTCATAAAACAATATGTGTACTAACTGTTTAATGAGAAAGTATTTGTTCTGTAAACCTTCATCTAAAGTACAATAAAAAAAAATAATGGTGGAAAAAAGATAACTGAATATTTAAAACAATAATTATAACAATACGTTTGTCTGGGGGACTTCTATAAAGGTAAGCTGTATGGCACAATAGCACAAAAGACAGAAGGGGAAATGAAAATAACCTGTTTTCAGGTTCTTGAATTATGTGTGAAGTAGCATAATGTTATTGGAAGGTAGACTGCGATAATGTAAAGATGCACATTGTCTACACTAGAACAAGCACTAGATGAAAAGAAATGGTATGGCCATTAAACTAAATGTAGAGATAAAATGAAAAATAACCAATCCAAAGGAAAACTCATTGTGGACAAGTAGATTCTGACTCAGAGTGACCCTACAGAACAGAGTAGAACTGTCCCATAGGGTTTTCAAGGCTGTAATGTTTACAAAAGCAGATTGCCACATCTTTCTCCTGAGGAGTGGCTGGTGGGTTCGAACAGCCAACCTTCTGGTTAGCAGCCAAGTGCTTAGCCACTGCAACACCAGGACAAAGGAACAAAGGACAGATGAGACAAATAGAAAACAATGTCAAGACTTTAAATCAATTATGTCCATAATTACATTAAATGTGAATGGTATAAATACTCTAATTACAAAGCAGAAATTGTCAGACTAAATTTAAAAAACAAGAGCCTACTATATGCAGTATATTAAAAACATATTTTAAATATAAAGACGCATATATATTAAAAATAAAAGGATGGAAAAAGATATACTATGCAAATGCTAATCATGAAAAAGTTGAAGTGGTGATATGAGCATCAGAAGAAAAATTGAATTCAGAACAACTATTATTATGAGAAATAAAGAGGAATACTTTGTAATGATAAAAGGGTCAAAGAGGTAAAGAAATCCTGAATGCTTATGCACCTAATTACACAGCTTCAAATACATGAAGCAAAAACTGACAGAACTGAAAAGAAAATTGGACAAATACAGAATTAAAATTAAAAATGTCAACATTCTTCCCTCTGTAATTAATAGAAGAAGCAGACAAAAAAAAAAAAAAAACAGTCAGACATAAACAACACTATTAATAAATTTGAC
This sequence comes from Trichechus manatus latirostris, assembly GCF_000243295.1. Classification (NCBI taxonomy): domain Eukaryota; kingdom Metazoa; phylum Chordata; class Mammalia; order Sirenia; family Trichechidae; genus Trichechus; species Trichechus manatus. The sequence goes on from NW_004444054.1 coordinate 2,189,489, forward strand.
CTAATTGATCTTTAGTTATAGAACACTAAACCCAACAATAGCAGAATACACATTCTATGTAAGTGCATATAGAATATTCATCAGGATAGACCATATGCTGAGCCATAAAACAAGGGTCAAAAAATTTAAAGAATTTAAATTCAATTTTTTTTAATTTAAAATTTTAAGAATTGAAATAATACAAAGCATGTTTTCTGTCTTTAAGGGAATTAAATTAGAAATCAATCACAAAAAGATATTTGAAAACCCCTACTTTGAAATAAACCATACAATTACTTAATAATCCATGGGTAGAAAATGCAAAGAAAATTAAAATCTTTTCTAACTGAATGATAATAAAAACACAAGATACCAAAATCTGTGGGATGCAGTCCAGGCAGTGCTTACAGGGGAATTTATATTTCAAATACTTATATTAAAAGGAAAAAAAAAAATCAATCCATACCTCTAACTTAAGATGCTACAAAAAGGAACAGCACATTAAAACCATTTAAGTAGAAGGAAGGCGATAATAAAAAATAAGAGTTGAAATCAATGAAATAGAAAATGGCTATCCAATAGGGGAAAAAAAACCAATGAAACAATATACTAGTTCTTTGAGAAGAGCAATAAAAGCAATAAGCCTCTAATGAGAAGACACAAATTACTCGTACTGGGAGTGAAAAGGTGAAATCAATACAGATCTTATGGACATTAAAACGATAACAAGGAAATATTATTAACAACTGTCTCAGTTTTCTAATACTGCTATAACAGTAATACCACAAGTGGATGGCTTTAACAAACAGAAGTTTATTCTTTCACAGTTTAAGAGGCTAGAAGTACGAATTCAGGGTGCCAGCTCCATGGGAAGGATTTCTCTCTCCATCAGCTCTGGGGGAATGTCCTTGTCATCAATCTTCCCCTGTCGAGGAACTTCTCAGCACAGGTACCCTGTGTCCAAAGGACATACTATTCTACTGGCTCTTGTTTCTTGGTGGTATGAGGTCCCCATGTCGCTCTGCTTGCTTCTCTCTTTTATATCTTGAAAGAGATTGACTTAAGACACAACCTAATCTTGGAGATTGAGTCCTGCCTCATTAACATAACAGATAGAATTTATAACACATACGAAAATCACATCAGATGACAAAATGGTGGACAGTCACACAATACTGGGTATTGTGGCCTAGCCAAGTCGACACACATTTTTGGAGGACACAATTCAATCCATAAAAAAAACTTTATGCCAATAAATTTGACAGGTTGCATGAAATGGAGAAATTTCTTGAAAGACACTTATAACCAAAACTGATATATGACAAAATAGAAAATATGAATAGCTATTTGATTATGGTGGTGCATACAAGGGTGTAAACATTTGTCAAAACACACTGAATTATACACTTAAAATATTGCATTGCATTTTATTGCATGCAAATTATACGTCAATAAAATTGATTTAAAAGAAGAAGGTGGAAACTAGAGACGGAAGTGTAGCATCTTAATTTTATTTATTTTTTAAATGAAAGGAATGACACGCTTATATGCTTATGGGAGTGATTCAGTAGAAAGAACAAAGTTGATGATGTGTAAGAGATGGAGAATTGCCGGATGTCTTTGAGTAAGTAGGTAGAGGAATGGGAACTAATGGACAATTCAAAGGGTTGACCTCAAACAGGGTCATCTGACAAAAAAAGCAGTCCACAGTATATCCAACATTCTTCGTCGGCACCACAATTTGAATGCATCTGTTCTTCTTCTGTCTTCCTTTTTCACTGTCCAGCTTTCACATGCATACAAGGTGATTGAAAAGACCATGGCTTGAGTCAGGCACACCTTAATCACTAAAGTGACGTCTTTGCTTTTTAAAATTTTAAAGAGGCCTTTTGCAGCAGATTTGCCCAATGCAATATGTCATCTGATTTCTTGACTGCTGCTTCCATGGACATTGACTGTTGATCCAAGTAGAATGAAACGGTTGACAACTTCATTTTTTTTTCATTCATTATGATATTGTTTATGTTGAATATATCATGAACTGACAGGAGAATGAACAGATCAAATATAACTGGAAGCTCCTTAGAAGCAAGGATGGTGAGACTTCAGCTTGCTTACTTTGGACACATCATCAGAAAGGGCCAATTGCTAGAAAAGTACGTCATGTTTGGAAAAGCTAAGTGTCAGTGAAAATAAGGGAAACCCTCAATGAGATGGATTAACGCAATAGCCACAACAATGGATTCAAACATGCCAACCATCATGAAGATGGCGCACAACTGGGCAATGTTTCATTCTGTTGTCCATAGGTCCCCATGAAAGGAGGCAGAGCATATGTTTACAGATTCTGGTAAGTTGTATGTATGGAGAGAGGGACAGAGCTTATGAAATTTCTGTTTATTTCCATTTACTCAGTGAAATAAAAAGCCAGGATGGAGAAGAAGGGAGTGGAAGGGTGGGAGGAGAAGTGGAGGGACTGTCATCAACTGAGTGTGAGAGGGAATGGGCCAGAAGAAGGTGGAATAATTGCTAGACAGCACTATGAACTCTCTTGGGATTAGTAGTCATGCTCTTAAAATGAGACCAGTCCAAATAGTTTGTGCTTTTCTCTAGCCCTGTTTGGCTGGTACAGATACAAGTGCAGAGTGGGTGAAGAATCAGATTTAAGTAGGTTTACTGTTTTGTCAAGGAGCCCTGGTGGCACAATGGTTAAGTGCTCAGCTGCTACCGGAAAGGTCAGTGGTTTAAACCCACTCATCAGCTCCAGGAGAGAAAGACCTGGTGATTTGCTTTGTAAAGATTACAGCCTAGAAGACCCTATGGGGCAGTTCGTCTCTGTCACATGGGGTCGGTATGAGTTGGATTTGACTCAACCGTGCCACCAACAACGAGGGTTTTGTGAAACAGAGCAGCAGAAGGACAAGGGAGCTCAGAGTACATACAAAGGAGAGGATTATAAAGAAGGTCCATTGAATTTAGCTGTGTAGGAAGAGAAGTAAAGTCATGAAGAGTGTCTTAGTTATCTTGTGCTGCTATAACAGAAATACTACAAGTAGGTGGCTTTAACAAACAGAAATTTATTCTCTCACAGTTGAGGAGGCTAGAAGTCCAAATTCAGGGAGAAGGCTCTAGGGGAAGGCGCTCTTTCTCTGTCAGCTCTGGGGAAAGGGCCTTGTCTCCTTTTAGCTTCTGTTCCTCAGTTCCTTGGTGATCTTCACGTGGCATGGCGTCTATCTCTCCCCATCTCAGCTTGCCTGCTTAGTTGCTTAATCTGCTTTTATATCTCAAAAGAGATTGATTTAAGATACACCTTAGACTAATACTGCCTCATTAACATAACAAAGAGACCCTATTCCCAAATGGGATCTTAACCACAGGTATAGAGGTTAGGATTTACAACACATATTTTGGGGGAACACAATTCAATCCATAATGAGGGGCAAGCAGAGTTACAAAGTAGGAGGATCAATGGATTGTAGACCTACGTGGGAGTGGGGGAAGTATTGCTGGTATCAGGCTGCCAGACGGAGTGAGCTGGAAGGTGGGAGATGGTGGAAAGTGGGAAGTTTGACACTGAGATTGTGGTGGGGTTGCCGTCACTGGTAATAAAAAGACCTAGAGCATGAGGAAGGGAGTGAATGGCTGAGGCAGCAGGGAGATTAGGGAACAAGGTAATTGAAGGATCATCCTTCCATGTGGATTAAATCACCAAGAATTAAAAGAGAAGTAGGGGTGAAGAGAGTGAGTGATAGGGAACCAAGAGTTAAAATCCAAGGAATGAAAAAGAGTAACCTGGGGTCAGTAGAGACTACAGCAAGGAGTCTATGACTAGAAGGTTACGACAAGGTAATGGGTACTCTTGTGTGATGACATGAGATTCTGGGAGAAAGTTCTGAAGGACCAATGGGGAGCAAAAGGAACAGCGGTGTGTGGGTCAAAAGGCTCAAGAGGCTGCAAACAACTGTCCTAGACCCTTCAGAAACAATGCCTTCAAGTACAAAAAAACAAAAACAAAAACTTAGGGTCATGATTTCATGGGACATCCCAGTTAATTGGCCTAATAACATGTTTAGTGCTTCTGTTCTACCTCCTAGTTCATTGTGTAGTGCCTGAGGTCTTAAAAGCTTGCAAGCGGCCATCCAAGGCATAACAATTGGTCTCTATTCACTTGGAGAAACAGAGGAAGAAGGAGAGTCAGGAATATGAGGAGGACATGGAATGTGTGACTAATTGCCTCCATGAACAACTGCCTCCTTTGCCATGAGACCAGAGGAACTAGATGGTGCCTGGCTACTATTAATGAACATTTTGATCAAAAATTCCATTAAAGAATCCTGATCAAAAGTGGGGAAATGCAAAACAGAATTTCAAATCTCATGGACTGTAGACTTTCTGGAGCCATGGAAGGTACACAAACTCCTGAAACTATCGTCCTGAGATGATCTTTAAATTTTAAACCAAAAATATCCCTTGAAGTTTTCTTTAAAGCAAACAAAAGTTCAGCTTAACTAGTATTAAATGTCTGCCTTGAGTATTATGGTCTTTTAAGAATTATCTCTGTGGGATCAAATTGACAACAACAATTCGAAAGATTAGATAGGAATCTTAGGGGCAGTGAGTTTATATTAATGGAGGAAGAACAACGCAGAAAAGGAGCATGAGAATGGCGGCACAAATCGAAGAACGTAATCAGTGTTACTAAATTGTATGTGTAGAAACTGCTGAATTGGTGTACATTTTGCTGTGTATATTCTCAACAACAACAACAAAATCAATAAAATTTAGAAGGAAAATAAAAAATAAAGAACTCATGTGACAACCAGAACGGAATAAATAAGAATGTTGACACATTGTGAAAAACGTAATCAATGTCACCGAATAATCTGTGCAGAAATTGTTAAATGAGAACCTAATTTACTGTGCAAACTCTCACTGAAAACACAATAAAGTATTATTTCAAAAAAGACAAAAAAGAACTAGGGGACTCTCCTAGGGTAAAGAAGACAAAACAGCCACGACAACTAAATGAAATGCATCATATTTGACTGGATCCTAGACTGGGGGTAAAATGAGCTTAAAGGGCATTATTGAAACATTTGGGGAAATTTGAATATTGGTTATATTTTAAGTAATATACTTTGAATCATTGTTAAATTTCCCGAATGTGAAATGAAAGCGAATGTTCACGTTTTTCAAAAAATATAGGTTACAGTATTTAGAGGTAAAGTGTCATGATATCTCCACAGTCAAAATATTCAGCTCACTCTCCCAAAATCTCTACCTCTGTATTACATCTATTTCTCTCTACATAAAGAGAGAAAACAAATGTGGCAAAAATGTTAACAAATGATGAATTATGTGTGTGTGTGTGTGTGTGTGTGTGTTGGCTGTGGTGGTGGTAGTGTTAGTAGTTGATTCCGACTCTTAGGGACCCCATGAGACAGAGTAGAACTGCCCCATAGGGTTTTCTAGGCTGTAATCTTTACGGGAGCAGATCGCCAGGTCTGTCTCCCACGGAGCTGCTGGGTGGATTTGAACCGGCTACCTTTTAGTGAGCACGAGAGTGCTTAACCGTTGCGCCACCAGGCCTTCCTGTTGGTGTATATAACCTATTGCCGTCAAGTCGAATCCGACTCATAGCGACCCTATAGGACAGAGTAGAACTGCCCTACAGGTTTCCAAATCTTTACAGAAGCAGACTGCTACATCTTTCTTCTGTGGAGTGGCTGGCAGGTTAGAACCCCCAACCTTTGGATTAGTATCCCAGTGCTTAACGATTGTGCCACCAGGGCTCCTTGATATATATTAAAAAAAAACAAATCCGTGGCCATCGAATCAATTCCGACTCATAGTGACCCCATGGGACAAAGTAGAACTGCCTCATGGAGTTTCCAAGGAATGGCTGGTGGATTCGAACTGCTGAACTTTTGGTTAGCAGCCGAGCACTTAACCACTTCACCAGCAGGCTCCCTTGATATATATACATATATATATACACACACACATATATAAATAATATATAGGTGTTCATCATATGATTTGCACAACTTTTCTGTAGGTTTGAATTTTTTCAATTACAAAGTTGGGGGAAAAATTTTAAATTATATTATTCATGTAGTCAAGCATTTGAGATCTTTCCTTAGCAATTTCTTCTATTGGTTAATGTGTAAAGATATTTGAAATAACCTAAATGTCTTAAGTTAGGTGTAGGATGGAAATACAGTAAGCTCAGAGGAGACCTGGACTTCTGCCATTGGATCCCAGGAACTTTGTACATTTTTCCTGGCACATGGTAGGTGTTCATGAAATATTTCTTTCTTCTTGGTTTATTTTTATTGAGGTCTATCCTACTTTATAAAATTACGTACAATAAAGTGTACAAATATTAAATGTTCAGTCTGATTAATTTTTGCATGTGTATTATACCTGCAATGAGCCCTGGTGGCGTGATGGTTAAGCACTCGGCTGCTAACCAAAATGTTGGTGGTTCAAACCCACCCAGTGACTCCATGGGAGAAAAGACCTGGTGATCTGCCCCCATAAAGATTACAGCCTAGGAAACCCTATGGGGCAGTTCTACTCTGTCACATGGGGTTACTATGAGTTAGAATTGACTCAATGGCACACAAGAACAACAACAAGAACGAAGTATACCTGTAAATAACAACAACCCATTTCAAGATACAGAACATGTTCAGCACCCCAGAGGGCTCCCCTGTGCCCTCTCCTAGTTAATAGCACACCCTCCCCAAAGGTGATCATTATCCTGACCACTGTCACCATAGTTTTGTGGGTTCAGGAAGTTTATTTAAATGAGATAATGCATTGTGTGTCTTCTATGTCTGCCTTCTTTCACTCAACATTATGCTGTTGAATGTAGCCTAGTTTGTTATTTTGTAATATTTTAGGCAAGTAAAATTTTACTGAAGATCATTCAAAAGCAGCTGCAGCAGTACATCAACAGAGAACTGCCAGAAATTCAAGCCAGATTCAGAAGAGGATGTGGAACCAGGGATATCATTGCTGATGTCAGATGGATCCTGGCTGAAAGCAGAGAATACCAGAAAGATGTTTACTTGTGTCTTATTGACTCTGCGAAGGTATTCGACTGTGTGGATCATAATAAATTATGGACAATATTCAAAGAACGGGAATTCCAGAACTCTTAGTTGTGCTCATGAGGAACCTGTACATAGACCAAGAGACAGTTGTTTGAACAGAACAAGGGGATACTACGTGGTTTAAAATCAGGAAACGTGTGCATCAGGGTTGTATCTTTTCACCATACTTATTCAATCTGCTTGCTGAGCAAATAAGCTGAGAAGCTGGACTATATAAAGAAGAACGGGGCATCGAGATTGGAGGAAGACTAACAACCTGTGTTATGCAGGTAACACAATCTTGCTTGCTGAAAATGAAGAGGACTTGAAGCATTTCCTGATGAAGATAAATAACTACAGCCTTTAGTGTGGATTACACCTCAACATAAAGAAAACAAAAATCCTCACAACTAGACTGTCATGGTTTGAATTATGTCCCCCCAAAAATGTGTGTATCAGTTTGGCTAGGCCATGATTCCTGGTACTGTGTGATTTTCCTGTATGTTGTAAACCTGCCTCTATGATGTTAATGAGGGAGGATGGGTGGCTGTTGTGTTAGGAAGGCAGGACCTGATCTACAAGACTGGATTGTGTCCTGAGGCAATCTCTTGAGATACAAAAGACAGAAGTGAGCAGTGAGACAGGGGGACCTCATACCATCAAGAAAGCAGTGCCGGGAGCAGAGCGCGTCCTTTGGACCGGGGTCCCTACGCCAAGAAGCTCCTAGTCCGGGGGAACACTGAGGAGAACGCCGAGAGAGAGAAAGCCTTACCCTGGAGCTGCCACCCTGAATTTGGACTTTTAACCTACTTTAGTGTAAGGAAATAAACTTCTCTTTGTTAAAACCATCCACTTGTGGTACTTCTGTTATGGCAGCACTAGATAACTAAGACATAGACCAATAAGCAACATGGTGATAAACGGAGAAAAGATTGAAGTTGTCAAGGATTTCATTTTACTTGCATCCACAATCAACACCTATGGAAGAAGCAGTCAAGAAATCAAACGACGCATTGCATTGAGCAAATCTTCTGCAAAAGACCTCTTTAAAGTGTTAAAAAGCAAAGGTGTCATTTTTGAGGACTAAGATGCACCTGACCCAAGCCATGGTGTTTTCAATTGCCTCAAATGCATGAGAAAGCTGGAAAGTGAATAAGGAAGACCGAAGAAGAATTGACACCTTTGAGTTTGGTGTTGGTGAAGATACCTTGGACTGCCAAAAGAAAGAACAAATCTGTCTTGGAAGTACAGTCAGAATGCTCTTTAGAAGCAAGGGTGATGAGACTTCGTTTCACATACTTTGGACATGTTATCAGGAGTGACTAGTCCCTGGAGAAAAACATCACGGTTGGTAAGGTAGAGGGTCAGCGAAAAAGAGAAAGATCCTTGACGAGATGGATTGACACAGTGGCTGCAACAATGGGCTCAAACATAGCAACAATTGTGGGGATGGTGCAGGACCAGGGTGTTTTCTTCTGTTGTACATAGGGTTGCTATGAGTCTGAACAAACTCAATAGCACTTAACAACAACAACAAATCTTTTGGAAGCAGACTGCCACATCTTTCTCCCTCAGAGCAGGTGGTGGGTTTGAACGGCTGACCTTTTGGTTAGCAGCTGAACATTTAACCACTGTGCCACCAGGGCTCCTTTGCTGGATCATAGGGTATACAGATTTTTAGTTTTGGTATATACTACCAAATAGTTTTGCAAAAATGGTTGTTCAAATTTGCATTTACACTTGGAAAATATGAACATTTCATTTGCTCCACATCCCTGTCAACACTTAGTATTGTCAGTCTTTTAACTTTTAGCCATTCTGGTGGAAGTATAGTGCTATTCCATTGTGGTTTTAACACTAAACATTCATTAAATGAATAAATAAAAAGGGTATGTCTATAGAATGGAGTATTACATAACCACAAACAATGTGTTTACAATGATTTAATATTCTTGGGATATACACAGTTTTTGTAATGTTTTTCATCTCTAATGTATTAGAGGTGAAAAACATTATAAAAACTATATAATGTGCTTTTATTTTTATGTTAATGTGTACATATTAATTGAGAATACTAGAAGAAATTCACAAAGATATTACGAGTTGATTCTGAATAGTGAGATTATAGATAGTTTTATTTTTTCTTATACTTTTTCATAATCATGAGATACTCAATAATAAATATCCATTTTGAAAGTAGAAAAAACACTAAGGTGTATTTTTAAGAAGAGTCTCTGCCTGGGGAAAAGAACCTTCTGTGTTCAAACAAAGAAGCCCTGGTGGTGCAGTGGTTAAGCACTCAGCTACTAACCAAAAGGTTGGTGGTTTGAACCCACCCAGTGGATTGGTGGCAGAAAGACCTGGCAATTTGCTTCTAAGAAGATTTCCGTCACCTGCGTTTACTGCTTCTATTCTACTTTCTAGTTTGTTGCATAGTGCCTAGGGTCTTAAGAACTTTCAAGTGGCCATCCAAGTCATAACAATTGGTCTCTATTCGCCTGGAGCAACAAAGGAAGAAGGAGAGTCAGCAATAGGAGGAGGAAATAGATGTACGGTTAATTGCCCCCAGGAACAACTGCCTCCTTTGCTATGAGACCAGAAGAAATGGATGGTGCCCAGCTACCATTACTAAACATTTTGATCAAAGATTCTGTAGAAGAATCCTGATCAAAAAGCAGACAATGCAGAACAGAATTCAAATTCTCATGGAATCCAGACTTTCTGGAGCCATGGAGACTGGATGAATCCCTGAAACTATTGCCCTGAGATAATCTTTAAACCTTAAACCAAAAATACCCCCTAATGTCTTCTTAAAGCTAAACAATAGCTTAGCTTAACTATTAAAGAATGTTTGCCTTCAGCATTGTGCTCTTTCAGGATCTATCTATATGGGATCAAACTGACAATAGCAACTGGAAAGATTAGATAAGAAACTTAGGTGGTAATGAGTTTAAATTATGGGGGAGGAACAACTCAGAAAAGGAAGGTGAGAATGGGTTTCACAACTCAAAGCATGTAATCAATGTCACTGAATTGTGTATGTTGAAACTGTTGAAACAGGTTATTTTTTGCTATGTATATTCTCAACAACAACAACAAAAGATTCCTGTTGCCGTCTAGTTGATTCCATCCAGTCAGAGTATAACTGCCCCATAGGCTTTCCAAGGCTGTAATCTTTACAGAAGCCAACTGTCAGAACTTTCTCCCACAGAGCGGCCATTGGGTTTGAACCACCGACCTCTTGGTTAGCTTTATCACTGCATCACAAAGGTTCCTTATAACCTTAGAAACCCTACGGGGTAGTTCTACTCTGTCACATGGGGTCACTCTGAGTAGGAATTGACTGTATCGCAATGGGTTTAAGTTCAAACAACAAACTGTACTTCTGTGAGCCTGTTTTAATACCTGTAAAATGGGCCTATGTCATGGCCACAGACCAGAGCTTGTCACTGAGTAAGCACTCAACGTATAATGGATTTTAAAAATAAAATACTTGAAGGGCTGTGGGGGATGTAGTATCCTCAGGGGAGAGCTAGGGGTCAGAGCAAGAAAGTGAGAACTTTCAGAGAAGATGATGAGGCTGTACAGCAGCTCTCTGATGGGTCCTCTGTCCTAGAGAGGTTTCTGGAATGGGCTGGGGTGTGGTAGGACATGGGGACAGAAAGTGCACCCAGGGTCATATGGGGATTACAGTGAGGGTGATGAGAAGTGATCTGGCTGTCTGGGGATTCTTGTGGCCTCTGAGCAGATGGTGGTGAGGCTGAGAGAGGTGGCAAGTGCGAAGGAGGGGGGTCAGAGGCTCCTTCTGCACTCCTGACAATGAGAACAGGAAGTGGGCAAAAAAAACAGCTACCATGACTCCGACTCATGGCCACCCATGTGTGTCAGAGCAGAACTGTGCTCCTGTGCTCCGTAGGGTTTTCAACAGCTGATTTTTCAGAAGTAGATTGCCAGGCCTTTCTTCCAAGGTGCCTCTGGGTGGCCTCGAACCTCCAACCTTTTGGTTAGCAGCCAAGTGCATTAACCATTTGCACTAGCCAGGTACTCCAGGAGGGGTGCAGAGGGACAGTCTTACTGTGAGAATTCCTTTGTTGCTGTTAGGTGCTGTCCAGTTGATTCCAACTCATAGTGACCCTGTGTGACAGAGCAGAACTGTGATCTCCTGCAGAGTTGCTAGGAGGGTTTGAACTGCCAAACTTTTGGTTAGCAGCCGAATGCTTCACTGTTGCGCCACCAGGGCTCCTTACAAGTTCCTTTAGAATCCTGAAATATGCTTCATCTTGGCGTGGTGACTTGACAAGTCGCTGGGCCCGTTTCCTGCCTCCTTTCTCTAGTTTGGTGTTCAATTCCAGTTTAACAGTACTTATTCCCACCTTTCCACTGGATTCCCTGGTTTTCTTGGTAGGTGGTTCTCTTTTTGGTCATCTGCTCCACGCCATAAATCTGTTCAGATTGCGCTGGATGGGAAGTTCACGCTTCAACACTAAAAAGTAAAAACTAAACAAACAAAAACTCCCCAGGGTATTCTAATGCACATCCAGGGCCGAGAACCAGGGGTCTTCCTCTGTCTTGTTGTTTTGTGTGTGTATGTCTTAAACACAGCAAACATGTGCTTTTCATTTTCTATGAACTCTAGCTCATTCCAGACCTTTCCAACCTTATTCTTAGAGATGTTTGTCCCTTAATAGAGTCACCCTTGATTTGTACACCCAAACTTCCATCTTCTCACACCTTTCTGATTATGAGATCAGAGAGCTAACTTGGGGCCACAATGGTCTCTTTGGACGTCTTTTCATGGGCAGAATCATTTGTGGCTCTGTTGTAAGAGATTTATTGCGAAAGATCTTAACGCAGAATACTCCTCATATTTTCTTTGATATTTTGTAAGCTGCTCTCATAAAGTTGGGACTCTATGTTGATGCCTAGCACTTTCTTCTACTTTTGGCTGGAATGAGGAGAAAACATCCATACATTGATTAAATCTCCTGTGGAAAAGTCTAGCGCATCGGCGCTTCATGCTTGGCAAAATCAGCGGCTGACCCATGTCCTCAAGGGCCAGGCCTTCTCTCTTTCCACTCTGCGATACAGCGCTGTGTTGGCTCTGCTCGTGGGTGACCTCCCCTGTGGGCCTCAAGGTGGCGATAGCTGTATTAGTCAAAACAATGCCCAGAAGCAAAGGAAATTGTCTCAGGTTTCCTTAAGGGTAAGGGAACATTTCTCAGAAACGCCGTCGGCAGAGTTCCCCTCACGTTTCATTTGCCAGGATCGGGTCCCGTGACCACCCCTAAACCAATCACATCATAAGGAATTGATTGACGTTACGCCTGGGGCCCTGGAGGCACAATGGTTAATCACTCTGCTGGTAACTGAAAGGTTGGCGATTTAAAGCCAACCAGCAACTCCGAAGGAGAAAGACCACTAGGTCTGCTCCCATAAAGATTGCTGTTGCTGATGTGTGCCATTGAGTTGACTCCGACTCATAGCAACCCTATTACAGCCTAGAAAACCCTATGTGACAGTTCTACTCTGTCACGTGGGGTTGCTATGAGTTGCCAGCCCCTAACAACCACCCCCGGAGGTGGGATAAGGTCACAACTCATGAGTCACATGGGGAGAGGAATCAACAGTCTCCTCCCCTCCAAAACATCAGGGTTCGGTCAGCAAGGAAGGGGTGGGGGACGCTGGGGAGGCAACCAACAGAGTCTGCCTCACTTAGCTTTTATCACTGCAGTATCTGAGGAGCCCTGCTATTTTCTCTGCAAACCGAAACAAACCTATTGCCATGGAATCAATTCCGACTCATAGCGACCCTATAGGACAGAGTAGAACTGCCCCATGAGGTTTCCAAGCAGCTACTGGTGGATTCAAACTACCAACCTTTTGGTCATCAGCCAAGCTCTTAACCACTGCGCCACCAGGGCTCGTGATATTTTTACTAGAATGATTCCTTCCTTCTGGGCTAAAATGAAACCCAGAGAAACAGTTTTTCCTCTGTTACTTCTGTTAATCTAATGGGATGGAATTGTCAGCAAGTCAAGACTCTCTCCTTTAACAGAGTAAGGCTCCCAGCAAAGGCCTGTATAACTGAACTACTTCATCACCACAATATCTTGCCTCCGTGTTTTCCTAATACAGATTCAGAACAGGAATTGATAGCCTTAATCTGGAGAAGAGATGTTTAGTATAACCGCATCACCATATTTTTGTCTTTTTTCCAATCGTTATTCAGATACTCCTCACCTGCTTCCATGCTCGGGTCTATGAACTTCCACGTTATGTGTCTTCTTGACATATGTTTTCCCACCCTTTTTATTAAATCTATTTCTTTTGAACAATGTATATGTGTATTTTTGCATCCTAGTCAATGAAGCCCATCTCAGATTTAGATGTATGTCCTATATTAAAACGTCCAGTTCCTTGTTTATTGTCCATACCTTAAATAAAACCCGTTGCTGTCAATTCCGACTCATAGCGACTCTACAGGACAGAGTAGAACTGTCCCATAGGGTTTTCTAGGCTGTAATCTGTACAGAAGCAGACTACCACATCTGTCTCCCATGGAGCAGCTGGTGGGTTTGAACTGCCAACATTTTGGTTAGCAGCCAAGTGCTTAACCACTGCACAACCAGGGTTCCTTGTCCACACTCTATATCCTGGTAAATAGGTAAGTTTCAGTGGTGAATTACTGGGTCCTCTTTTTCCTTTAGTACATGGTTTATTTTTGAGATCTCCCCACTTCTTGTCTTCCTTTTAAGTCTTTGGATGCAGAATCACCCACACATTTTCTCTGACCTTTTTGTAAGCTGTTGTTATAGACTGGATTGTGTCTCCCCGCCACTTCCTCCCAAATTTATGTTGAAGTCCTAAACCCTGGTACCTGTGAATGTGACCTTGTTTGGAAATAGGGTCTTCGAGGATGTTAACAGTAAACATGTAAACACGCGGTCATACTGACGTACCCACTCACTGCCATCGATTCCAACTCACAGCGACCCTATAGGACACAGTAGAACTGCCCCATAGAGTGGTGGATTCAAACTGCCGACCTTTTGGTTAGCAGCCATAGTTCTTAACCACTGTGCCACCAGAGTTTCCTATACTGGAGTAGGATGGGTTCTAATCCAATCTCAGTGGTGTCCTTACAAAAAAAAGACACAGAAAGACAGAGCAAGAACAGCCAAGTGAAGGTGCATCTATAAACCAAGGGCTACCTGGGGATACCAGAAGCTGGAACAAACAAGAAAGGCTCTTCCCCTAGAGACTTCAGAGGGAGCACAGCCCGGCCAACACGCTGATTTGAGCTTCCAGCTTCCAGAACCGAGACAATACATTTTTGTTTGTATAAAGCCACCTGTTGTTGTTGGGTGCTGGCCAGTCAATTCCGACTCATGGTGAGCCCGTGTGACAGAGCAGAACTGCCCCATAGGTTTTTCTAGGCTGTAATCTTTATGGAAATAGATTGCCACCTCTTTCTCTCGAAGAGCAGCTGGGCAGAGTGAGTTCCAACTGTCTTTCAGTTAGCAGCCAAGTGCTTATCTGTTGTGCCACCAGGGCTCCTTATAAGCCACGTAGTTTGTGGCATTTTGTTATGGCACCCCTGGGAACTAGCACAGCAACTTTCACAAAGTTTAGAGTGCTTGCTGATGCCTAGCACATCGTCTCTGGTATAAAGCCTTTTGATAGGTTTGCCAGTCCACCAGATAAATTTTTCTTGGGCAAGGCACTATATGTAGCATTCTAGTGTTTATTTAAAAATGATCCCTTATTAACAATCTGGAGCCCTGGTGGCACAGTGGTTAAGAGGTCACTCTAGTAACCAAAAAGTTGGCAGTTCAAATCCACCAGCTGCTTCTTGGAAACCCTGTGGGGCAGCTCTACTCTGTCCTTTAGGGTTGCTATGAGTTGGAATTGACTTGACTGCAATGGGTTTCGGTTTTGGTATAACAATCCTACAAAATAGGTATCAATCTTATTTTATATATGGAAAAAACTGAAGCTCAGTGACTAAGGGGCTTGTTCAAAGTCACCCAACTCAATGTCATCCTGATTTCAAAGTCCAGCTAGTCTCTAAAACCTGAGGCCTGAATGACAACATCAATCAAAATGGAGAAGTGCTAAAATTATCAATTTTTTAAAATGCATCTAAGAATCACTGGGGGCAAGTGGCACCTAACCAGTGGAACTCAGTTAAGCAATCCCAGGTAAAAAGCATGTTGTAAGGAAGGGGGAGCCCTGGTGGCACAGTGGTTAAGAGCTCAGACTGCTACCAAAAGGTTGGCAGTTCAAATCCACCAGCTGCTCCTTGGAAACCCTATGGGGCAGTTCTACCCTATCCTATAGGGTCATTGTGAGTCGGAATCAACTCCATGGCGACGAGGTTTTTTTTTTTCTCCCTTAAGGGAGGGAGAGGGTGAGGGGAACCAAGCCCCGGCTCTTGAATGCTGGATAAACTGTTGTTTATCAGAAGCTGTCTTCTGATCTAGTAGAAAGCTGAGAACTGAGTAAATCAAAAAAATGGTATGATTATATGCAAGGTGTGGACAGTGTAGAAACAGCAATTGGAACCTTGAGGTGCCAACTCAGCTTATGGCCAGTCCCTATTCCTTTCCCTCTAGATTTTGTCCCCTCAGTGCAAAATCCCTCACTACATTGTAGACTTCCCTTATACCAAAGTAAGCCTCAAGGAACATAGAAAGTCAGACACTGAATCCTGTTTGAACGTGGATTTCAAAGCCAGTTAAATCTCTGCCACAAACTTCAGAACAAAAAAAAACTCCACAGCTGCTATTTTAAGAAATATGTTGTTGTTAGGTGCTGTCGAGCCGATTCTGACTCAGGGACCCCCATGTGACAGAGTAGAATCTTTATGGAAGCAGCTATACTTATATATACACACACACACACACATATGGAGCCCTATGGGGCAGTTCTACTCTGTCACACGGGGTCACTAAGAGTCCCCTAAGGTGGAAGGCACTCAAAATACACAGCGGACACAGCAATGGACTTGGAGCACACCAACAACTGTGAAGATGGCACAGGGCAGGGCGTTTCATTCTGTTGTCATGCGGATCCCATGAGTCAGGGCCAACTCAATGGCAACCAACAACACGTATACACACGTACACGTGTTTGCCCTCTCCTTTGTTATTGGTTGGATCACACGAAAGAGATTGACAATCCCTTTTTCCAAGGGCTGATTTACTATGTCTACTCCTTATTTCTTTAAGTCTGTCATTTTGAAAAAGAAGTAGAATATAAAAAACATATATAAAGGACATTTGATATCATCATCAATGTCTACAAAACAACATTATTTGAAATTAAATCTGTTTTACAACCTAATACTGGTTTAAACGTTGCTATCTAAGAATCATGCTTGGTAGAGGGTTCAGCGACAAAGAGAAAGACCCTCAAATAAGATGGATAGACACAGTGGCTGCAACAATGGGCTCAAACACAGCAACAACTGTGAGGATGGTGCAGGACTGGGCAGTGTTTCGCTCTATTGTACACAGGGTCACTATGAGCTGGAGCTGACTCGACAGCACCTAACAACATCTAAGAACCAGATGTTTTTCACTGAATTTTGTCCACGAACTATTTCAACCATAATTTTAGGTTCTATGTCTTCTTCTCAAGTTCTCCTTCCACCCCTCAATTACTCTGTGCAGCTAACAAGTGACTACACTACAAAACGATAATGGGAAAGAAGTGAAGACATGTCTGCCTATTGTCTACCAAGATTGTAGGAAAGCCTCCTAAATTTCGGTTGGTCACTTCTCTTCGCTTTTAGTAAAATACGGCAGAGTAAAGGCTGGCACAAAGCTGAATTCTACTCAAGAATGTAATAAAATAAGCTGGAGAAAGGAAAAAAGAGAAACAGCAGAGAAATAAAAAACAGGAAAATACACCAAAAGAATGAATGGGAGTCATTTAAAAGAAAGGAAATATTCTACAACAGATGAAGAAAGTTTTAATTTCTTTTCACATTAAACACTTGATCACAATCAGAACAGAAATACTGTAACATTGGTCAAGATGACTTCATTAAAACTAAGAAGAAATGTTTGTAAAGAGAAAACCTCATTTAATGTGAATGATGATGTTAGACACTATCATTTTCATGGGGGAGATTAGGAAGCAACATATGTTGAAGAGAAAGCAAATGGTTGCAACTGGGGAGACATGCTGAGGTTTTAATAAAGAAGAGAAGCTCTGCCTTGCTCAAAGTCTAGGACAATTCAGTGGAGAGAGGCGAGTTACGATTCGATTTGTCAGATCTCGCCTTCACATAAGCGAGCTGCTATTCTGGGCAGAGGGATCTTCAACGGCAGCCTTGGATAGGACCAATCATATTGTAATCAGGCATTGTAATCATCAGGCAGTCCAAGGAACTGTCTTAAAAGGAGTAGTTAAGTAGTTTCATGTACATGCTATTAAGGTATCTAAATTTTTGGTGTTTTCCATATATAATTTTGCTACTTTTTATTCTTTTTCAGTGCGCACAACTATGATATTTGATATTAAGTGACATAATTCTTTCTCTACAAATGCACCAGGTTATCCCATTTAGCAAGCTCTAAATTGAGAGGTCTTGTGGAAGAGAAGGGAAAAACATAATGTGGGGACTTCCAGAGAAACATCTTGAAAACCAGTAGAGAATACACATATATTTTTACCATCATAAAACCTCAGTAATAATTGATAGTCTTTAAATTTGGAAAAAAAGATGAGTGATCAGAATTAAAATAGGTATAAACAATAATTACCAAGAGTTTGTTTTACAAAAGTAGAGCCATAAGTGGCTTAATTGCCAATTAAGTAATGACCAGACTCTTCTTTAGTGAATAGTGAAAGGATTCACACTGGCGTTACAGTCAACATAGCATGTAAATATGTAACATCTCTTGAATGTAACATTTTCGTGATGACAGAGACGTAATTCCATCCACTGTTGTGACCGTGCACAAATGAGCCAGATGGACACTGGGCACACACCGATACCAGCGGTAAATTATGAATCAGAGGAATGGGAAAGGATTCAGAAAGAAAAGTAGAAAAAAATTCAACATGGATGGGACCGTGCTTCAACAATTATCGACCTAATCAAGACCTTGAAAATTACCACCAAAATGCACTACCATATTTTTTTATTTAGTTTACAGAAAGAATCTATAAGTACAGGTTGCAGAAAGAAAATGTTTAGTGCTATTTACATCTGTTTTAAAACTCTGCTCTATACAAATTTAATTCTGATCAGTATGAACACTATTTTCCTAGGTCTACTGCATATAAAGCCTTTTCATCAAAGCATTAACAATGAACAAAATAACCTGATTACATTTAAACAAAGATGACTGTCTGAAACCAGTTACACTTCATGTTCATAGGGGCCATGACACTAAGTTCAGAACATAATGCCAGCCTGTAACTTCATTTTTATAAAGGCTAAAGTTATTTATATGGAATATTGTTCTATATACTACACGCCAATCTATATTTAAGTTCTATAGTTAGGTATTTTTATAAGTTTTTTTTATTAAATATATTCTACACATATTTGTAATTTCACCCAGGAAGGATTTCTTCCCAGTGAAAAAAATATAAAAATCTTTTATATTTTTACAGGTTTAGATGAAACTAGCTCATGCTTTAGTGCTGTGCAAATTTTTAGCATATTAATTTTTAAATTCTTGGTACAAAAGAAAGAATGGCATCCTAAATCATGTCTGCCTTAAAAAACCAGCTTTTGATTTTAATACAATTGCAAGCACTAATACCAAATGCAAACTACATAAAGAAACGAAATTAGTGCTATGGAGTTTTTTTATTTTTATTTTTTTAATTTTTAAGAATTCAATTGAGCTCTAATGAGTATGCATGACACTGGACACCGTTACAGATGAGCAATAATTATGGAAAAATTCAATCTGCTGATATTTAAATACATAAAATCGATCAGTAAATGAGGTTTTCTAATCTTTATGCACAATCATAAAAGCCTATGAGCGACAGGAATTTACCCCTCCCATATTAAGGCTAGGAAACGCACTCTCGTCCCTTTTTGTGCGGTACAAATAAGCACTCGGTTACTGTGACCCGAGAGTGCACGTGGTAAAGGAATAAAATGAGTTTCATCAGCCCTCTGCTGAGCACTTTAGACAACAGGCACGTTTTGTTGTTTGTTTGCTCGTTTCCACGTGTTGCAGTGAAGTAGTCACACTCAGTCTAGGACTCTGTGCCAGCGCAGCCCCGAGGCTGACTCTGGTAGGAAAGGGTTCACCCAACGTTTTAGTTTCGTTTCCATTTTTTCCTCTCAAGTTGGCCCAGTAATTAACTCTGCTAACTGCTGAGTGTCTTCCAGTGTGGAACTGTATCTATGAGTATTTCTAGGTGCCATAAACCATGTTACAAATTCTGTTGCTGAGGCAAAATCATGTCAATCTTTTTTTTTTTTAGTGCAAACTGTATTTGGAACACTTGATTTGTTAGTTCTGGTGATGAACATTTTGGTGGAAGCAAAATGGTTTCTGCTATGGAAAATAACTTATTAACTTTTCCCCTGGAGGTTGACTGCATTCAAAAACCAACGTATTTTAAAACTGCTCAAATAAACAAAAATACGAGAAACAAAAAATCATAGTGAAAAACGTTCCTGGTTCTTTTGACTTTCATGAGAAAAGATGACAGTGTTCGTGTAATAGTTCAGTTCCATGAGTCGACAGGCAGGCTGTTCTAGGGGTTTCTGAAGCAATGGTGGGTGTCTTCTGTCCCAGCAGCATGAAAGACAACGACTCCAACACGCACACTCAGCAGACACGGCAGACAGTGTTCACAGGATTACACAACAATTACTCTCTCCAGTCTTTTCACGATTCCTCTGACCTGGGGAAAATGAAGAACAGTCTTGTTTATGTTACCTTTGGAGGGGGAACCAAGTCTAGTAAGAAACAGTTTTTGCTTTTTTAATATTTGCATTTTTTTAAATTAAAAAGCTATAACAAACGCTCCTGTAATTTTAGCCTGTTTCCAAAATGTCTGGTTATTTGCTAGACAAGCTCTATTCATAAACTACAAAATTTTCCTTTCCCTCAGAATGTCCAAGAAAAACCAAGACATTCTGGAATGCCTGCCTCCGCGGCTCCAGCGAGGAATGTCTCCAGGGCCTGGCTTACCTTGAGAGTTTGGCTCAGGCAATGTCTCTCTGGCCACCAAATGCATCACTGTTGTTTTGCCAAAAGGAAGTTTTAACGCTACGTGAAAAGCAGAAAACAATATGTTACATACACAGTGACTCGGTGGAATCACTAACTAGAACTGAAAACATTTAAAAAATGGATTGCTTTCTGTATGCTTTCCTCGAAAGACTGAGCTTCTGACCATGCAGAGCACCTACTTTACTAAATGAAATCAGATTAATATTACCAGAAACAGCCTTTACAAGTCAAAAAAACTATTCTTCCCAGCTATGGCCATTGGCTTGACACATACATCCATAATGTTTAAGTAAAGGGATTTGAAAAAATACATAATTAGTTAATGACAGAGATAGCCTTTAGGGTGGAAAACAAAAAGAATAAAAATGGTTTGTTTGGTTTTTTTTAAAGAATACTTTTTCTAGATTAAGAAAAAGTTTACATGGGGAGATATCTGTTTCTAAATCTAATTACATGTCAGTCACCTAATAAAATTACCGCACTGAACAGGCTACTATAACGAAGACTAGAAGAAATGGCAAACTTAATTTTAAATATTTATTCTCAACCTTGTATTCTTCAGTTAGAAAATAATGTTCTTAAAAAGGGTAGTTTTGGCATTATTAAAGATCATTGTTTTCTAATCAAATTTTTCAAAGATTTTTCTCACTCCTAAGTAAAAAAAAAAGTTATTACAACATATTTCAGACATAGAAACAATAACATAACAAACGCTCACGTATTCATGAGCCACTAAAGGAAATACAAACATCAAGTTTCATAGCAAATCCCTTTGTTACTCTGTGTTTAAAAATAGAAGCAGCCCGTATTGCCAGCTACTAGAGTTGTGTCCATAGTTATGATGTTTTAGTTCTGACATCCCAAACTACTTTATCTTCACTAACTAAATAGCTGAAGATCATTACTTAGCAAGTATGACCCTCGTACTACCTGTGTTTTAAATCCTCCCTTATAGGATGATAGTTAAATTTTAAAAAAGAGTCCAAATTATCCTCAATATTATTTTTTATTGTATTTAAGATGAAGGTTTACAGAATAGTTTCTCATTAAACAGTTAGTACACATATTGTTTTACGATATTGTCAGTATTATATCTCATGTAATCAAGGCAAGTTTCCATTTTATTTAAAGTTGGACAGCCATGATTTGGGACTGGGCGGTGTTTCGTTCTGTTCTACACAGGGTCGCTACGAGTTAGAACCGACTAGACAGCCCCTAACAACCATGACAACAACGAACAGCCACACTTCATTCTCTTAAGTGCTGACGTTCAAATGAAGCACCACGGCCCCAGCATACCTTCACTATACACTAGGAGGGGGAAAAAAGAGTTCTCCCTCCTGGGCAGAGAGGGGTGATCTCCTAGGCCTGATTTAACATTAAAATGCAAATAAGACTTTATATTAAAAATTTCATCAAATGCATAAGTACAGCCTAACCAACACCTGAACCTTGACCTGAAGTTCAAATGTACACACAGCAAACCGTATGTCACTCTCATACTATCCTCTTGGCTCCAGTAGGCCAGCCTGGTTTAATAATCCTGTCTCTGCCAACTCTGCACACCGAGCAAGTCACCCTCTCCTTAACCTTCAACAAGGAGCCCTGGTGGCGCAGTGGTTAAGTGCTCAGCTGCTAAACGAAAGCTTGGTGGTTTGAACCCGCCAGCCGCTCTGCAAAACAAAGACGTGGCAGTCTGCTGCTGTAAAGATGACAGCCTTGGAAACCCCATGGGGCAGTGTTACTCTGTCACGTGAGGTCACTGAGTCAGAATCGACTTGACGGCACTAGGTAGTAACCGTAAATGGATCCCTTAACCTAGATATTAATTCTATTATTTGCCCCTTACAGCTGTGTCAATTAAATGAGACAATGCATGGAAAGTGCTTAGTTCAGAGTTTGGCACCAAGAAGCATTACCAGGATCATCACTCTGAGATGCCAAGGAAGATGAATTTCAGAAATACATGAGTGAACTGAACTGTAAATTTAAAGAAATGTTGCACAGGACTGGACAGATGCTGAGTGGCTTATACCTGAAGCTACGCATTTGACTGGTGGGGACTGTTTTTTTTCTCCATTTGAATTTTAACTAGAACCAGTAGATATTGATGCTTACAGTATTAAAGGTGAAGGAAGAGAGATACTGGACTTTAAAATGCTTTTCCTTCACTGTGGGTACAGCTGCTTTCTACTATGACACTGTACAGTATTTCCAGAACAGACCTTTAGTGTCAATCAAAATCACCCGGGATTTCAATTCAGTATCAGATTGGGAGGTGTGAGTTGGGGGATGGGGAAATGCGCATTTTTAAATACGCATCCTAGGTGGTTCTCGCACCCACAGTCTAAGAATCACACTTGGGAAAGCACTGATCTGGAATGTACTGAATATCCAACTTTTAGCTGATACTATTCTTATTTGTCCTCCAGTTACTAAGACTGCTACCACATCTTTACTTTAGTGGATTGAAACTATATATGTCTAAAAAGTTCCATCTCAAAAAAGGGGATTCAAGGCTATGTTTTAAGAGATTTGATAACCAAAAATGTAAACCTGAAACTTACTGGGCCGTACAATCTCAGGAATGGCAGAGAATGCCCAGGTTTCCCAGTCTGGCCATCCACTTCAGCCTTCAGTGATGACTGACTCCTCCCTATAATATGTATTCCCACGATCTCAGTCACCTACTGCTTGAATATAACCAATGACAAGGACCTCACTCTTTCCCAAGGCAGTCCATTTTTTCTTTAGGAGGCTAAATGTGTTCAGAATTTTTTCCTTATATTGAATAGAAATCTGTCTGCCTTTGATTCCCAGCTATTGGCTCTAAGTCTAGCACACTGGGCCACACAGAGCAAGCTGAAGCCTTCTCCCACACCAGTCCTGCAAATATTTGAAGACAGTTGTTATCCCCGTGTGCTGTCTCTGTATTATCTACAGTCAGTAAAAAAAAACAAACCAAACCCATTGCCGTTGAGTCGATTCTTAGAGCAACTCCTACACGACAGAGCAGAACTGCCCCACAGGGTTTCCAAGGTTGTAATCTTTATGGAAGCAGACTGCTACATCTTTCTCCCAGAGTGGCTGGTGGGTTCAAACCGCTGACCTTTCAGTTAGCAGCCGAGTGCTTAACCACTGTGCAACCAGGATTCCTTAAGCAACATTTACCAACTGTTAATTCACTCAAGTTCTTGTGTGAGCTATAGGGGGTTAAAAAAAGGGGGGGGGGGCTAAATATGGCCCCATCCTTAATGAATGCACAATATAGCCAGAGAGCTATATTCAATTAATTCATTAAAGGTTGGTCCCTCTAATCATACAAAGAGGTAGAAGAAGAAGAAACACAAACAAAATAAAGCTTTATTTAAATAGCAGATACCTCGCAGTAGACAGAAGCACTTTTTAGACCAGTTACCCCACTGCCCCCAAAACTTGTTGTGTGTGAGAGTATATCGGGACTTGTTCTACCTACTCGCTACTGTCATGTCATCTGCAAACATCTACTCCAGCCCTTACCACACAGTGTTTTAAAAGTGGATTTCATTTCTGTTTCTCCTCCATAATACTAGAGCTCTAGATGCTATGTTGTCCAGCCCTGTATCCCCAACGGCTGGCAAACAGGAAGAACACAATAAATACATGGTGAATGAATAAACATATTCTACTTTTAAAGAAAAATGGACTGAATATTTCACTGTCCAGTAGAGAGGATGAAAGACTAAACAAAAACATATTTAAATGAATCACCTTTAATTGCCTTCAAATTTCTAATTATCTGAGTATATCAGAAAGACATACACAAAAAAAACAGAACAAAAACTTTGCTTAAGATAGAAAATGTACCCCAGAAGGGGGCGCCATTGAGCTACATTTCTCCAATCACAACTGAGAGTTTACTAATGTGCCAAGCACTATTCTAAATGCTTTGAATATATAAACTAATTTACCCTCCCAACCTATGAGGTAGGCACTACTGTTATCCTATTTTATTGATGAGGCTACTGGGACACAGAATGGTTAAGTAACTTGCCCAAGGTTACACAGCCAGTAAGCGGTGGAACTAGATACGACTTAGACGGTCTGGTTCCAGAATTTACTCTTCAATTTACACTATACTGCCTCTCTAATTTTAGTCATTTACTTTTATTCTCATATGATTAGCAATTATATCATTTAGAGTCAAACTGAAAGATCCATTTATTACTATGTTTGAAAACCAATTATAAACTATTTCTAGTCTGTGTGCATTATTTTAACTAGAAAATAATACATTCAAATTGTTATTCAGAAGTATAATAAAATAATAACATTTATAAAATAATAAGTATGGACTCCCACTTATAATGGGATAGAGTTTATTTTACAAGGTAAGAAACACTTTCATGGCACTAAAATTGAATTTAACAGAATACAAAATATAAACCAAAACCAAACTCAAACCCGTTGCCATCGGGTTGATTCCGACTCATAGTGACCATAGAGGACAGAACAGAACTGCCCCACAGGACTTCCAACGAGCGCCTAGTGGATTTGAACTGCTGACCTTTTGGTTAGCAGCCGAACTCTTAACCACTTACGTCACCTAAGCATACCAAAGTAATGGACATAATTCATATTGACTTTGACTTTATAATTTTTAGTAAAATCAAAGACAGTAGCACTTAAAAGGAAGAAAGAGTGTCATCATGAGACAGACATTAAATCCCATTACAAAGGTGACTATTACCTCCTAATGTGACATTTCCATGTAGAAAGCGTCCTTGATAAATAAGTCGTAGAATATTTGGACTGCTGACTTGTTCTTCTTCCCAGTCTGAAAAGAATCCAGTGAGGTGGTCAGGTGCATTTCAACACATAATTAAGGTACTACTATACTGTTCTACAAATTCAGATCCCAACCAGACAGTGTGACAAAGACAACGCTTTGAAATTCCAAATAATTCAGACACCGCTAAGCACACATTGACGGCAGCCTTGTTCCCTGCTTGTTCTTCTCACTAAATAACAAGACTAGTTTTCGCCTGGTAAACGATACTAAAAGGTGCCAAGTTGTAGTCCTGAAGTTTACAAAATTAAAGCAAATGAGTTGAGAAAAATCTAATCCCAGTAAAGAGATACCATTTGAAAATTAATTTCAGTTACCTGTTATCAACAGAGAGGACTATAATGTTTCATTACTGTAACCTGTTTAAAACGTATATTCAAGGCTTGAAATAATAGGTTTAATAAAGATTTTTAAATGAATTAATAAATTGATATTGAAAATAACAAAAAAATTAAGTGTTTACTTTTGGATAATACTGATTTATTACTTTGTCTTTTTTTAAGTCAACTAGTAAATATTACAGAAGACACAACTTCAGTTCATTTTACCCAGAATATACTTAGAAGAAACACAAAATACAGCGTATATTAGAAGGTAATCTACAAATAAAGCTAGAGAAGTACACAAACATAACCAAAAGACAAACTAAACTGGTGGGCTGGATGGCTAACAGAATATTTAATTTCAGCATATAACGTGTGTTATAGAAAAGTATGGAACATCACTCTGTTAAAATAACGGTTTAAGCCTTAAACTCTAAACCAAAAATATTCCCTGAAGTCTTCTTTAAACCAAACAATAATTTAGCTTAATTAGTAAAGAATGTCTGCCTTGAGTATTGTGCTCTTTTAAAAAACTATCTATCTGGGATCAAACTGACAACAGCAACTCCTAAGGTTAGACAGGAAGCTTGAGGGGCAGTGAGTTCTTGTTAATTATGGAGGAATAACTAGGAAAAGAAGGGTTTGAATGGCTGCTCAATTTAAAGACTGTAATCAATGTCACTGAAATGTACATGTAGAAACTGACGACATGCTTTGCTGTGTAAATTTGCAACAATAAAAATTATTTTAAAAATTAGACACAATTCTGTTTATGGTGACAGAAAATTAGGCAATGAATATTAGTGGTGTAATAAAATTGATGTCACTGAATTGTACACGTGAAAAATGTTAAATTGTCAAATGTATTATGTATATTTTTACAATAAAAAAAATCAGATACAAAAAAATAATGGTTTAAGGATACTCGTGCTATGCGAACGAGACGCTTATGAACAGGGCGTGGAGTCAGTAATTTTCATTTACTTGCAGATGTAATTATTTAAGCTCGGATCTTAATAAACATGTAAGAATTCCTCAGTCGTCTTTGTCAAAAATTCTATTATGATGGCTGTTTCCCATAAAAGGAGACAACGATCAATGCAAAAAAAAGTTCTAAATATTCTGAAAAGAGTGAGTAACAGCAGAGAAAGAGGAGGGTCAAAATGAATATGAATTAAAATTTGATGAAACCGCTGCCTCTCAGTGACCCAGGTGTGGCAGAAAGTTGGGGGGATGGATCTGTGACGGTCTTCAGCCCATTCCTGGGGCTTTTTCCTTGTTTCTCTTCCCTACCCTCTGGCATTCCTTTGTGGCCATTTATCCCAGGTCTCTCCTCTTGAGCAAGAAAGATAAAATCAGCTCTTAACACTTTAGTATGGATTACACTGAATTCACTGGTCCTCAAATTACTGGTTACTAGGATATTGCTGGTCTAGATGGAAGTGTTCCATAGATAGAAAAAAAAAAAGGCAGTAATTGTCTAACCCACAGAGAAAAAAGGCTAAAGATACAAATTTCTCAGTTAATATGAAATTCTGCAAGTGCAATTTCTACAAATATTTGAAGTGTTATTTTGAGATGCAGAAATTTGAATCCACATATTTCATTATCTTATAAAAAGAGCATCCTGATTTCTGGCTTCATTGGTTATTCCCTCCCCCCACCTCCACCCCCCGCCTTGAAGGATCTGAAATTTAGAGACTCACCCACAGAAGGACAATGCTTAAAGATGAAGGAGGAATTCCAGCTTTTAGTAACATATATTTAGTGGACTTTTTTTGTGTGTGTCGGGGGGAGTACATCTGGCCCAATAATAGCTATGTGTCTGACTACTCCATCTATTAGCAATCTTTTCACTAAACTGCATAAGGATATGCTAAAGAAAACTAATTCCTCCCAGAAGTACATTGTACAAAGCATTTTCTTGTATGGATTTAATATTTACTACACATTATTAGCATCAGTAAATATTTTCCTTTACTGACCTTTAGTACTTCATGTGATACATTATAGACCTATGTACTTTGTTTAAATATTTTATAGGAATTAAAATTATTTTTTATTCCCTGCAGTGTCTAAAAATGCTGAACAGATTTGGCAAACTGAGGAAAGACCGGGAATCAAAAACTTTTATGTGGAAATATGAACCAAGGGTTGATATAATCAATTTTCAACACAGCTCATTCTTTGAGATATTATTTATGGCAAAGACCTGCTGCACTGAGTCTCTCCTTTGTTGACCATTAATCGGGGAATTTTAAGAAGTTAAATAAAACTAATTTTAACAATCTAAGTCAATTATGAAGGTAAAAGTATTTTTTCTTACCTCAAGTAATAATATTGCCAAAATAAAATAATTTTTTTGGGGAGGGAGCACAGGATACCTTATTGGTCTTCTTTTATTATCTTTTCTACAGTATCTCTAGATGTTGAAACTGACTAAAAGTAATCTTGTGAACAGAGCTAGCAGAACATCACTATCAGACAGGTATTTAAAATTCTTTTCATACTGAAGGTTACCTCTTTGTCGTGGTTATGAAGAAAACTCAATATTCTATGAGCCCTACGTTTAGTCAATTTACTTTTCTGAAACTTCTTCTTAGTGACAGCCTTTAGCTTCAGTCCCTCCCTGACTAACTAGCACTGACTCACTTGGCTACTGATGGGAAGAATGTTCCAGTACATGAAAGTATTTGTCTAAATCAGTGTTTCCTAAACTCAGGTCTGAGAACCCACAAAGATAGATCCTTTGGTTTTCAAAGTCCTCTTCAAGAATTTTTAAACTGTATTTTCATTTTCATGATAATCTGGAAGAGATTATCTACGTCATTCAAAGAATCACCTTACAATCAAATAGAGCCTTGGGATTTTGGTACCGACGTATGCATTTCTGTTTATGATTGTCCTGGTGCCAAGTAGTACTACTTTAATTGTCAAGGGGCTAATGAGAAAAGAACAGAGGTTAACCTAATACTTAAAGGATGCATTCTTGCTAAATGAAGGTTGAATGACAACTTGGTACACTGTATAAACGAAGGTTCTGTGGTAAACTGGCAGATAATTGAGTCATCACAAAATGCAGGAGTGTCAGCACGCCAAACTCAACAGTACCGCATTCACAGTGCCAGTACTGATGTGGTTTCAGCAAAAATACATCACCTGGTACATTAATGTTAATTTGATTATTATTGGTTTTAGAGTTATAGTTGCATCTTCTTTATAGATCGGTTTTAGTTTTATGGTTGGATACAAGCTATAAGCATAAAGAGTTTTAACTGGGTTTTATGTTTATACATTTTAAAACAAATAACATGATAATAAAAAATAGCTAAAGTCAGAGTTAGGAAACCTATGAGAATTTTCTTCCTCTAAAAAGGCTCCATATATTATTTAAGGTTAAGAAGCACTGATCTAAATGATTCATTTTGTATACACACTGTGTTCTTTGTTGAAACAAGTCTCAGTCTTTAACAGTCTAAATTGCTTCTGCTAGTAAAATTAGCTGAAATCAGCTGGCACAGTCATATGACTGGTGCCTGCCATAAAAAGGGCCAAGATGACACTTGGGGAAAGTTCAAAGGAAGATCATAAGCTGAAGATTTGGTTAAGGGAGGAGACAGTGTCCTACGTAGAACAGAATCACAGCAAGGAAGGAGTACCCCCTCCACCCCCCGCCCCCCACACTCACTCAAAATTCTGTTTGTCATGGATACCTGCTGTCTTGAAAATGAAAACATTAAGTGGGCTTTCTAGCTTCTTGACTTTGTTCAGAGAACACAGGAATTGACATGGAATTAGAAACTAACTTTGAATAAAACTCAATTTTAAACAGGCTACGTATAGAGTAGACCAAAGAGAATATATCATGATCTGTTAAAGATAGTTCTTCTTTTCTTTCACTTTCTGTTTTGGTATAGTAGATATGATACAGATACGAAAGTGTGTGTATATTAACTACTTTGAGTTTTTCTTCTTAAAATACATTTTTTCATTTACATTTAAACAGTCCGAAGGCAAAAGCCGGGATCTTCTGCACTGGGCTACTTTCACCTGCATTTTGCAATGAGAGAGGCAAAGGGTAAAATCTAGGGAAGGGTACAATGGTCTCCCCTTTAAGTCTGGGCCCCACATTCTCAATTATTTGTTTGTGCTTTTGTACTTTATATATTTGTCACTGTTTTAAAACTTTTGTTAAACAAGGGGGGACATAAAGAATTAACATTATTCACTCTCAAGAGAAAAAAGTCACTCACCCATTGGCCAATTGTCATACACATGCTTTGCAATGTCTGAAGCAGAATCATTAGGAGAAAACAGGAATTCTTTTGTTTTCCCGCTTACCAAGATGAGGCGCAAATTTATCTGGGGGGGAAAAAACAATGATTCTTTTAATATAAATCTTGGAATTTAAAGTTAAAAAAAAAGATCCAAAGGCTTTTTTATTTCAATCACAATATAAATTATTGCTAATGCCACTTTCTGCTTATTTTATTTAGTTAAATTCTGTAAACTTTTTTTAGAATGGAAATCGAAGTATATGATTTTATCTTCTAGTATATAAATAATAAATACACGCATACATATGCCATAATAAATGAACAAAAGAAAACCAAAATGCATATGCTTCTAAATTCAACTACCTAAACAGTACTCAGAATTGGACTTTTGTGTAGGTTATAACTATTACCATAAAATACAAATTTTCTATTGCAAAATTCTCATCATTAAAAAAGAAAAAAACTTAGTTGGTACTCCTTAAAAAAATAAGAGAAAACATGAAATTATGTATAACTTTTTATCCTACAAAAATTATTCAAACCTAAAAAAAAAATGAACCAAATTAATGGTTAATAGAGGAATCAGTAATAGTAGCTCCTTTAACCTCAAACTGTATGATAATTTCTTTTTTTAGTAGGAGAGCAGGGCATGTGACAAAGGTCAGAGATTCACTCACAGTAAGAACACTAAGGGGGATAACGGAACTAAAAATTCTGAGATCCACTGGATTTACATTTCCAAGCTAGTATGTATTTGCTTGTTGTTGCTGGATGCCGTCGAGTCGATTTTGACTCACAGTGACTCCATGTGACAGGGCAGAACTGCCCCATAGAGTTTCCTAGGCTGTAATCTTTATGGCAGCAGATCGTCAAGTCCTTCTCCTGGGGAGCCGCTGGGTGAATTTCAACCTTCAACCTTTCAGTTAGCAGCCAAGCCCATAACCACTCACTGTACCCCAAGGGCTTCTTATACTATTTTTAACATATTTTCCAAAATGCTCACTTTGTAAGTTTTACCTGCTCTGACTCATTCGATATTATTTAAAAAATAAAATAAAAATTCATTTCCCCTAACTCACAGAACTATAAACATGGTTTTCCACACCTCTGGGCCTCTGTTAAGAGAGTCAATAAGATGCCCTAAATTTAGGTCTGGTCTGGAGCGGAGCCCTGGGACCAAGCAATCTAGCCCAGATTCTTTACATGCAGAGAACAGAGGGTGTCATTGTTCCAGTTTCAACTGTGCCAGATCCCAGCTTACCCAAGCGCTCTTCTTCAGTTACCAATTCTTTTTTTCTTATAAAAAGTACCAAAAAATCTTTAAAATGCCAGTGTTCCCAAGGAGAATAGACTGATGCCTAAGTATTGAAGCACCATCAAGATACTGGGCCACTGATGATTATCTACCCCATGTCATGAGTGCTACTACCAATGCCTCGCCAATTTGATAATTTGTTGAAAGTTAGAAACATACATACACACAAATAATTCTGCATTCACCTTCAGTTGGATTCCATGAGAACCTGTATTGTTTGTACATCACAATAAAAGTTTTTAAAAAGATAAAAGGGAAAAACAAAAAACACCTTGATCCTTTCAATATATCCAGTAAGAGATTCTTATGCCTTTCCTAAGTCAATGAAATCAGACCAAAAAGCCTACTAAAGGAGATTTGATGAAATCACACTGCTGTAAAGAAGCAATATGATCCAGAAACTCTGCAAGTTCTACCTGAAAAAAGTTCAAGTAGCAGTTTGCAAAAATGATTAAATTGTAAGAAAGCACCACTTTATTTATGTCCTATGGCAAATAAGTAATCAATGATTCTTCAACCAAGGAACCTAACATCTATGCAGAGCATTCATGGCTGTGCTCCTCATGTATGAATACTGACAAATACATATTATGCTCTGAACTAACATGGGATCTTTTCCAAACAACTTTACAAGGATCCTTTAGTCATTAATGTCTAAGAAGTTATGTCCCTCATCATAATTCAGCCATATGTTTATTTAACCAGAAAGAAAAACTGACAGTAAAAGTTAAAGACTGCTTCATGAAAAAAGCTTAAACCCACAAATGAAAATAAAAGCAATAAACACGCAAAATTAAGCTGCTGAGTAAAGTAACACATTGCCTGAATCACAGCCCGTGCCTGGACAGTGCCTGGCATATAGTATGTACTCCACAATTACTGACTGACCAACGTTGCAGTTTCTTCAGTTTCAAGATGCAGTGGAAATGGAGAATGGATAGGTCAGAGCTAAGATTCAAATCCAGGCTTCAGGATTCTGGGCATTCTAGCACACGGACAGTGCAGTGGGCAAAATGCAACGGAACACAATCTTTTCTAAGTAGTCATGTGGACGTGTGGTTAGTTCCATTGTGCAAACACCTCAATCTTTAATTTGCTGGACTCTGCAGCTTTACTGTCAGCAACAAGCCACAGTTTATAGAAATGCTATCATTTAGTAAGGCATGTTGACAAGTAAAATTAATTCTGAGTGACCATATTAACCTGTACACTGTACCTAGTTTTCAAGTAAAGAAAAAGACTGGGTTATTGATAGAGAAGATTAATGAATGGGTCCTGACTTGGTCCTACATTGATATCTATGAGAAGACCTTGTTCCTAGGCCACAAGCATGACTCTGCCTCAGTCTGCAGTCAAGTACATCTTAGGATGAGAACACCAAAACACCGAATCCCCCATCATTTCATTTAGACAACACCTTGAAAGCAATCATCCAGATAAACACCTGAAGACACAGGTTGGTCAGTGGTTAAGTTCATATACAGTGAAACCTGTGAGAGCTGGAACTCGACAGGACTGCCTTGTTTTTCCAGCTCTCAAAACTCTCCTGCCTTTGACAGGGTGCAGTCACTACTTTTGTTATCACTCGTTTTAATGGAAAACATTTGAGTTTTCCTTCTCTGACATGTTTCTGCCTTACACACGTTCCAGCTTTCACAGATTTTACTGTCTTACAGCAAAAACCTTCTCGGGCGTGTTCAGATTAAAGATGTCAATTCTAGCTCTTTTCAGTAAATGTACAGCAATTCCTATAAACGTGAGCTAGTTCCCTTTAAAGAATAATGTCTCAACTATTTAAACATTGAATGAGAGAAAGACCTTCTTACTTCTTTGAAGCCAAGCTGTCAATCTATAAAATATCTTAAAAGAATCTCTGCTTGTATAGTGGGATCCGACACATTGACAATGGGTTAAAAACAATATTCTCATTTACAGCTTAAAATGTGACACATTTCATGTACATGCTCGTCTAACAATCAGATAGATGATCAGTAAGGGCTCTGAACGACTTGGTCTGAGACAGAGCTCCTATTGTGTAATAAAATTCCCAGGGCATGGGGTTTAGAGCATCCAAATGAATTACATGTTTTATAATTACTTTTGAGGCAAAACAAATCAAAACAAGACTATTAGGGAGGTAACAACTACCATGATGGTATCCAGTGAGGCCAATGGAAACAACAAGAACCCTTCCACGCATGTGATTTCAAGTTTTAAAAGGTTTTCAGTCAAATTACCAATTTTTTTTTTTTTTGTCAGATTATATAAACTGGGAGGAATCTCATCTAGAACTTAATTCAAACAACTTGTTTCCAATTAGGGTGGAAAAACGCAGGGGAAGGAAAGAGGGAGAAAGGAAGTTGGAGCAGACTGGAATGTGACTGGAAATGAAACAGATATTATGGAGATGGACTATGCCCTTTAAGAGAAATACGGCTGTTTCCCACTGAGAAATCGGCAGGCTGATCAGAAAAGGAATTCCCAGATTCTCCTGGGAGAGTCTCTTAGAATGAAATGAGTAGTGGGGGACTATTTCACATGCAAGTTCGTGGAGAAACTGATCAGCAGAAGCGCCTCTACTATATGCAGTGCTCATTCCAGCTGTTTTGCTAAAGGACAGTAACAAGCAAGTGGCCAGCGGGAAAGGTGTTAGGCCCTCTTTGCAAATCACTTTTAAAAAGCTCTCAATTTATCTCAAGGGAATTCTGGTGAGTGAAAAAAAGTCAACCCCAAAAGGTTACATACTGTATGACTCCATCTATGTAATGACAACATTACAGAGATGGAGAACAGATTAGTGGTGGCCAGGTGTTAGGAAGGAGGTATAAGGCGAAGAAGATTAGGGGGCATGAGGTTATAAAGGGGCAGCACAGGGATCTCTGTGATAGAACTGATCTGTATGTCTTGACCATGGTGGCGTTCACAGGAATCTACTCGTGATAAAATTGCATAGACCTAAATAGATACACCCAAAACCCACTGCTGTTGAGTCAATTCCAACTCATAGCGACTCTGCAGGACAGGATCAAACTGCCCCACAGGGTTTTCAAGGCTGAAATCCTTACGGAAGCAGACTCACATTTTTCTCCCGCTTAGTGGCTGGTGGGTTCAAACCACTAACCTTCAGGTTAGCAACCAAGCTCTTAACCACTGTGCCACCAGGGCTCCTACAAATGGATACACAGACACACATATCAGTTCACAGAAATCTGAAGAAATCTGAATAAAGTTTGTAGGTTTTATTACTGCCCATTTCCTGGTTGTGGTATTGTACTATAGCTGTGTAAGATGTTCCCATTAGCAAAACTGAGTGAAGGGTACATGGGATCTCTATTATTTCTTACAGCTGCATGTGAATCTAAAATTATCTCAAAAAAAAAAGGAAGCTCTCAGCTTGCTAAAAATTCATATGGTATTATATGTCTGTCTCTGCTTATTTTTCTTAATTGCATTTGAAGATGAATAGCATTTTCCAAAAATAATATTGAATTAAAATCACTACTTGATCTAGATTTGATCAGTGACTTATTTTGAGCCATGCTATGAATTTTAAAATAGATAAGCATATTCCCTTCATTTTCTAGAGTTACGGATTTATAAATGCCATTTTAATCTTTTTAAACTGCAGTGTACAAGAAAAATGAATGAGGGGGAAGAGAAATGTATTCATTTTTCTAAGGAGGACTGATTTAAAATAGAAATTACTCGAACAATTGCAGGGCTAAAACTACAGTAATTATATATATTTCATAAACCTTTTTTTAAATCACTCATTTATTCAAACACTTTCTCAGACAGCCACTGTGCTTGGTGCCCAAATTACCAAAGACTAATATGAAATCCCTTGAAGATTTCATAATCTTGAAGCTATGAGAGAGGCTAATGATGGGAAGAAGGGTAGCTAGTATATAGAATTGCAGGTGTTCAAATACATACTTGCTGTACGAATTAAAAACATAATACAAAGGAAGCCCCTGTGAGTCTGAGATTCCAGAGTATGCTATGGTACAGTGAATAAAAAAGCAAAAATGGTAACAGCTTACCATTTACCACGTGGCTTACTGTATTTCAGGTACTGTATTTAGTTACTCCTAGCCCCTCTCTGAAGGAGTCCTGGTGGCTGAACAGTTAAGCACTTGGCTACTAACTGAAAGACTGGCAGTTCAAACTCACCCAGCGGCTCTGAGGGAGAAGAGACCTGAGGATTTGCTCCAGTAAAGATTACAGCCTTGGAAACCCTATGGGGCAGTTCTACTTTGTCACATGGGGTTGCTAGGAGTCGGTATCAATCTGACGGCACCGGGGTTTTTCGTTTGTTTAGCCCCTCTCTGAAGAAGGTATTTCTACCCCCATTTAAGAGTAATGGGTACAAGTTTAGAGACATTTAGCAATATGCTCTCATCAGTGGGTAAGTTGAGATTTGCACTTAGGTCTGCTGACAACAAAGTACATGCTGTTCACCACTCTGCCAAAGGGCACCAGGAACCATCTCACCCGCTCTTCCCCGTGCTGTGCTCCAACCACATGTATCTTCTTTCAGTTCCTCAAAACTGCCAAGTTCTTACTTGCCTCAGGGACTTTACACATGTCGTTCTGTCTGCCTGGAACACTCTGCTCTCCCCCTCCCCCCGAATCCACACATTTCGGCTTATATGTTTGTAACGTGATGGCACAACAAATGCCCCTTGAGCCCAATCATCCCTGGATGAAATAATGAAACAGAATCTTTAATAAAAGAGTAGGAAAAGAATTTCGAATTAGAACTGGAGAAGCTAAGAAAGCTTTCTTATTCCCCATGGAATGGCGCAGCAATCACATTTGTGAAGAAGTTATATATTATAAGGCATCGTGAAAACAGATTTTAACTTATAAGAAAATACATCTGAATTCCTTCTATGAATTTACTTTTATTCAATAGACTGAGGTATAGAGTCTTAAACTCAAAGTACACTGAGATTTGCTAAACAGATTGAAGCTATGGATGGGATCTTTTTCTACACTGTTATTTTTAGCATTTCGCATGATGCAGACTTTAATACATATTAAATACTAAATCTACTAAATTTTTACAGGTGGAAAACTCAATGGGATTCCCTATTTTTAACTGCAGAAACATTTACCTGCCCTGAGACGTAGGTAAAGGGTAGGTCAGAGAATTCTCCAGCTTAAGTGCCCAAGTAAAACATTAACATCGCCTCATTTTACTTGGAATATGAATTTCCAGAACATTTAACTCATTTTAAAATTTAAATAGACAACTACATTCCAAAGCAACATTTAATACTTTTTAAATTATATGAACCATTCAACTATTTATAAATTAAATTACCTTCTGAGTGCTGAGCATGAACAAGAAGCTGTTGGGGTTATAAAGATGAATTAATAATAACAGTGAGTTAGCCTACGTGGCTATGTAGATTGATTTTTTTTTTCTCACATCAGTGAAGAAACAAAGAAATCTTTAGGTTCTTGTAAATATACTTCAGAATCAAATGATACAGCACAAAATGTATAAAGCATTTAGTGCCTGGCATATAGTGAGCACCTGATTAGCTATTATAAATTCTCTCTCATTGTCACCATCATAACCATCATCAGTTTAATAAATCATAATATCACTACTATGTAATGCTCCTCCTTTAAATACTTCACAACGTATATTTACTCTAAAATAAATTTGGAAAACACTGATAAAATTAAAATTCCATGAGAAAACTGAGCTCTGTTTTCTTGAGCATTCTTACTAATTGGTAGAGGAGCCCTGGTGGCGCAGTGGTTAAACACTCGGCTGCTAACCCTAAGGTCGGCGATTCGAACTCACCAGCTGCTCTGGGGGGAAAGATGTGGCAGTTTGCTTCAAGATTACGGCCTTGGAAACACTACGGGGCAGTTCTACTCTGTCCTACAGGGTCACTGTAAGTGGGGATCAACTCAACGGCAGTGGGTTTGGTTTTTCTTCTTAAAATTTTTTTCAAATCCCAAATCCTGTAAACTTAGAATACATGTTACTTCTGAATTAGACTGTGGTTCTATATCACTTTGAAACCTGACTACAGGTTTTAAAGGGATCTCCCTTTAAAACCTGCACAGAGAATCCAAACTAACTGCTTTAACCAGATTACAATATGTTAACAGCAGTCCAGTTTCCTATACATGCTGTCCACTAAACAGCAAATCTGAATGAAATGAAAGCACTCCCTCTGGGGCTCTGGATCTGTATCTAGGGAAACCTTTGTTTTGAAGAGGATTTTTAGGTCTCATGACTCACTAAATTAAGAACAACAGTTCAGTACAATTGGTTCTGTCAACCAAGCGTGGAAGATATTAAACCAGAGATAGGAGAAAAGGAGCTGGCAACGGCAAAGCAAGAGGGGACGTTAGGGGGAAGGAGAGGGTAGTTTTTTCTCTAGTCATAATCGGTTTTCATGTATTTCAGAAGATGACAATTCTTTCTTCCTCTCTCCATCTCCCATTAGTGAAACATGACGGTGGAAGTTTTTTGCCAAGACAGCCTGAAATGATGGGAAAGGAATTAACATTTACTGAATACCTACAATGTATCGAAGTTTTCCTTACATATATTATCTCATTTGATACAGTTCTAGCAAGGCCGTATTCTGACACCCAGTATGTAATAGTTTCTGTTCTCCCTAATCACCTAGCTACTCCAATGAAATTCAGGTACGACATAGGATGCATCTTTTAGATGTCTCACTTCTAAAACTTTCTTGGCTTTGCCATTATTTGAACCTCTCCACAATATACCCCTGGCGGGGGTTCCCCTTTTGCTGTGGGTGCCAAGTCCCAGATTCTCTCCCTCCTACTTATTCTATGGTTTACTGAAGCTACTTCTGCTCCAAATTCTCAATACTACTTCCTCAATCATTCAACACAATAACTTTGAAAACGGGAGAGAATCTCAGAATTCACCCCTATCTAGTTCATAGGTAGGGAATGGATGAGTGGCAAGAGGCCCTGAGGAGTTAGCTAGTTAGTGGCAGAAGTAGAACCCAGGTTTTCTCTTTCCTGGGTCAGGGTTTGTTCCAGCATGAGCTTCAATGCCTCCGCAAACACCCTCACAATCCTCCCCTAGTTCCTTCTGCACATTCGCAACAGCCACTCCAGAAGGGCTTTCTTTTCTCTTAGAATTCACACAGCTTTTGAGATAAAATACTCCTTAATTAATCTACTACATACTAACTGAAAACTAATCCTTCATTCCTCTGAGCCATGGAACTTCTACGGAATATAAGTAGATATAAGCAGAAAAAGGGTTCTTATTTACTGTAAAATAAATTTGGAAATGCTGGACTAAAAAAGTCAAATGTTTCTTTACTGCAAAACTTCTCAGAATCTTTCATATGTTAAAATGCATTGTGGATCTCTGAAAGGCGCGAGGGCCTATACCGGAGTGTTCAAGATTGTTCTATTTTCAGCTAATGCTTCAAAAGACTGAACACAAGGCACTAAGCTAGGTGCTACAGAAGACACAAACATGATCCAAACATAGTTCTGATTCTACAGTACTTCGGGTTTACATTCAACCACCGCAGGAGGCAGCAGGGCTAATACAAACAGGTCACTGCAACGGGTATTTGTTTACTGATTTTCAAATTTATTGAGTATGGTGTATTGATGTGGAAACAAATTTTATTTGTAATAGAAAGTCAGTCATCAGTCCTACGTCATACTATTGTATCTTGAAAAATGTTGAAAGAGCAATGATTAAAATAATCTATTTACATCTACTGTTAGAGGATATCAAAGTTATTTTCCCCCTTTATAACACAATTGTAAATTAAATATTTGTATCACTGCTATATGTGGAAGAGCAAGACAGACCCAGGGATGGTCTTTAATATTAATTAGACTAAACTTCATGTAGGTTGGACACTGTATCAATACAAAGATGAATAAGGCTTATCTTCCCCATATACTTTTAAAACATCATGGAGACAGTGGTTTAGGCTAGATGCTATAGCCGTGGCTATAAAATAATTTTAATGTGTGTCTTTGCCCCATGAAAGGAATACTAATAGTTCTCTGAGGGATTGTTTTAGATGGTTGTTAAGGTCCTTTTCAGCTTAATATCATGTGATTCGCATTAAAAAAAAGGTCATGTTATTTAGAAATATAACAATTTTATTATGTATAATAAAATAATATACATAGGACACATAAACAGTCAGTAATGACCAAGTTATTCTTGTCGGTCACACTTTATACCCGAATTAATTAATAGAGGTAGAATGATGTAAACCCACTGCCTTCATTTCCTCATCATTAACGCTTTAATTCCCTATAAAACCAAAAAACCAAACCCACTGCTGTCGAGTTGATTCCGACTCATAGTGACCCCATGTGACAGAGCAGAACTGCCTCATGGGGTTTCCAAGGCTGTAATCTTTACAGAAGCAGACTGTCACATCTTTCTCTCATGGAGTGGCTGGTGGGTTTGAACCACCAACCTTTCAGTTAGCAGCCGAGTGGTTAACCACTGTACCACCAGGGCTCCTTTTCTTTAATTCCCTATAACCAATGCCTATTGAAGCCACACTAGTGAACTGTACTCTTAAAGGCCACATATGATCAACTAATAACAAAAAATGGCTTCTTCACCTTTTTCATTTTCCTTGTCTCTTGCGACATTTGACACAGGTGGCAATTCCTTACCTCTTGAAAGTCTTTCCTCACTAGGTTTCTACGTTTCTACACCAAGTTTCCCGAAGTGTGTTTTCTGGAACACTAGGCCCCATGAGGATTCTGGAGAGAAAAGCATTCAGCAATCTGATCTGGGAAACACTGCTTCATATATTCCCCTCATGGAGACCTGCCATGTACATCAACTTATTAAAAGCCCAGAGACACTGAGCTTCTATTAAGGGTAAGAGAAAAATTTGGAAATGGATAGTGGTAATGGTTACACAACATGACGAGCATAGTTAATATCAATGAATGGTACATGGAAAAAAGGTTGAATGGCAACTGTTTTGATATATTTACTTACCACAGTTAATAATATTATACGTTTTTTAAAGTCTAGGAAATTCCTGCAGTGAACAAATTTGTTTAACTTTATCTAATACAGCTGGAGTATGTGACCACAGAATCAAATTTTCTTTTCCATGTTGCCTGTTACCATCCCACAGACCTAGTGTATGGCAAAGCACAGCTTGGAAAATACTACCTCTGGTGGTACAGTGGTTAAGTGCTCAGCTGCTAACTGAAAGGTTGGTGGTTTGAGCCCGCCAGCCTCTCTGCAGGAGAAAGATGTGGCAGTCTGCTTCCATGAAGATTACAGCCTTGGAAACCCTATGCGGCAGTTCTACTCTATTCTAGAATCATTAGGGTCATGAGGAATCAGGCAATGAGGATTCCTGCTTCTCTGATCCTTCTTCAGTTGTTCTTTTCTCTCTTGTACTCCAAATATGGGCTTTATCAGTGTTCCCTCATCAATCTTCTCTCCCCCCACCCCAACCCCAATACTCTCTCCTTGAGAGAGCTCATCTACTCCCAAGGCTCCAATGGTCTCTTGTTTGGACTATCCCCAAACTCATTCTGCAGAAAGCATCACTTTCATTTCTCTAACTGCTAGCTGGCTGTTTCTAATGGATAGTCTTTCCCCTCAAAATCAATGTGTAAATTTGAACTTATTTACCCGCAAGTAACAAGCATTCCTCCCGACTTAATCACTTCCGCTGAATTCTCTTTGTCTCCCAGTAATTCAGGCTTGGAGGCACAGTCATCAGTGACTCCTGCCCTTCTATCTCATCTCCCCTTAGACAGTTACTAAATTCTTTCAAATTCCCTGTCACGTATCTCTTATCCCCAGCCCATCCTGCACACTGCCTAAAGCTTTTATCAGGCAAGAAGCTGTCAGTATGTTATAGATAGCTAACACTTACTGATCCCTGCCAAGTGCTCTGCAGTACATTGCATGAGGTACAGTTAACCCTAACATGGCCCTCTGAGATAGGTACTGTTATCTCCACCTCACAAAACATAAACTGGGACACTAAGAGGTTAAGTGACTGCTTAAGATCACGCAGGTCCCTACCCGAATCTCTATGCCAGACAAATTGGTATATTAATTATAAATCTCATCCTGGCAATAGTCTTTGAAATGACTTCCTGACACCAACCATTGAAGCCGATGTGGCTCCAGCTACACTGCTCATTCCTTCCTCCTTCAGAGTTTCTATCCAATCACTGGCAACTGTGTGTCCATGACTGCTTGGAACAATTCTGGTTTATGACTGTTGTTTCACTACTGTTATAAGCAGCGCTTCCTTTTATCCTCAAAAGTACCTGTTTAGACAATTAAAAGGTCACCCTGTATAGATCACATAATTTACTGTAGAAAGATACAGTTTATATATGTGTCTTAACTGCCTAATTAAATCACGGTCCAATCTTAAAACTTTTTAATACTTCTCTTAGCACCAAACACAATTTCTTACGTGTGAGGCTGCAAAACAATTTCAAGGATGAGGTGTATTTTGCTGTGTCTCGTTTCCCAATGAAAATTCTACTGATATTTCAAAAAAGGGAGAAGATGGGCATTCTAAATAAACTCATGTAGTTAACCTCAGTCACAGTGCCTGAAAACCAGTGGGTGTTTAACTAGTAGAAAACGAATGATGAAGGTATCAGCGTATGCCAGACTATAGTCAACATTTCGAAAACATTTCAATAATGTACATGTAATAGGACACTTTATGTATAACCAGGAAGTGGATCTACCAAAAATTACCACCAAAAAAAAAAAAAAGTTTCCTAATATCTTTAACTGTTATGTACAGTCAGGTGATGACATACTCCCTATTTTCCATACACAATGCCACAGACTAGAAACTCTGAAACAGACCACAGCGATAACAAAAAGCACTTGCCCTGAAGAGGGAAAAAAGCATTTAAAAATCATCTGATTCTTTACAATATGCTTGTCAGTCAACCCATTATTCAGAAGTGACAGCAAACTCTCCTGTTTAAGAAGAATACATTCTCTCTTTCTATGAAGAAAACGATTGTTTCCTGTGGCCTGTGCTTTGCAGCTTATTCAGCTCCCAAAGACAATCCGCATCAACCTGCGACTAGTGATACTGTCACTTAGTGGTGCCCCAGATAGCCATGAGCTCATTGCTCTTAATGTTGAGGTTCTCATTTATGAATTAATGGTTCTGGAATATTTAATAATTCTTACTTGAATACAGTTGTGTTTTATTAATTATTACTGATTAAATTTGAAAACCTTAATAAATAACTTATCGGTTTACCTCGGACTAGTATGGCAAACTGTACGGCAGCAGAGCTCTGCACAGCAAGCAGAGATGAGCTGGGTGAGTGTGATGAACACATCAGCGTTACTATGTGGTGTGAAATAAAACTATCGATAAAATACAGCATAATCAATGTCACTGAATTGTACATGTAGAAACTGTTGAACTGATGTGTTTTTCTGTTTAATTTCAAGAACAAAATAAAATGTAAAAATATATATAGCATAAAACTCTGCATCTATGTACACTTTCTGAGTGTTCATTATAGTTGTCACAGAATATAAATCCAGCAGCAGCAAAACACTAAGTATTACCAACAGAGAGCAAACAAATCGCAACAGATGGCTGCAATGAGGAGAAATAATGGAACTGTCGAGTGCTAAAGTACAAATTAAAGCTAAAAAGGAAAAATTTTTTAAAGAAATGGTTAAGGACAGATGAACTTTTGAAACTCCTCACATGTCCTTGAGGACTGTGTTTCAGTGGTCATTGGTGAGCGCACAGCTCAAGTCAGAGGGCAGTCATACTTAAGGGTGACACAGTGGTTAAAGCACTCGACTGCTAACCAAAAGGTCGGGGGTTTGAACCTACCCAGTGGCTCCATGGAAGAAAGACCTGGCAATCTGCTTCCATAAAGATGACAGCCTGGAAAGCCCTATGGGGCTGTTGTACTTTGTCACATGGGGTCACAATGAGTCAGGATCAACTCGATGGCAACTGGTATCTATCTCCTGGTTTCTTTATAACCTTAGACAATTATTTAAAAACTGTGAACCAAAGTTTCTAAATTTGGAAAAAGATATTGGTTTGACATTTTATGGAGCAGTGCCAGGGATGTTTTCACCTTGAATTGTTACTCTGGTAACAGTGCATTCTGCTCTTTTCGTGTCCAAGTCTTTGTATAATTGTCTAATTTGTTCATAGAAATTTTCCTGTATATGGATATTCCCTTCTTTTGCAGTCTGTTAATCATTTGCCTACTATGTGACTGTTTAAATGTTCAAAACCTACAAAAGCAAAAGAAATGAGCAGATGCATTTCAATGTATGCTTCTAAGATCATGAAATTGGATATACATGTGATTCTGATTTTTTGCAGCAGTTTTGGGGGAGAATTAGACGCATCATCAGGACTACAAAATAACACGGGCAGAATTCTACTGAAGGTGACCATTACGGTTATTATGTATTTGAGCCAAAATATTCTCTTCTTGGTGCTCCTGAATGATAAGATAGCAAACATTCATTTCACATTCAAGTACTCAAGCTATTCACTCATGAATGGAATTGGTGATTTTGATACATAAGCTTTTATGTACACAGGACCTAATGACTCTGAGAACAACTCTATAATCAATGGCTTTAATCAAGCACATACTAAATTATTTGATCCTGCCCACCACCACCAAGAAGATTCCGACTCATAGCGACCCTACAGCACGAGTAGAACTACCCTATAGGGTTTCCAGGGCTGCACTCGTTACGGAAGCATACTGCCACATCTTTTTCTCTCCAAGTGGCTGGTGGGTTCAAACCGCTGATCTTTTCAATTAGCTGCTGAGCACTTAACCACTGCACCACCAGCGTTCCCTAATTTGATCCAAACTGATTTTAATTTGCAAATTTTTGCATCCCAAGGCTTCATCTGTAAATTTTTGTAACACGGATTACATTTAATCTAACCATATGACTAAAATACACTTACTATGCAGTGAAAAGTAATAAGATTATTAATAATAGCTAACACACATAACTTTTATTATATGTCAGATCCCCTTTAGGTGTTTTATATATATGGCCTTATTTAATCCTCACAGCAGCCCCGTGGGGAAATTACTATCATTATACCCATTTCTGGAGCCCTAATGGTGCAGTGGTCAAGAGCTCGACTGTTAACCAAAAGGTCGGCAGCTCCAATCCACCAGCAGCAAGGTTG
Source organism: Trichechus manatus latirostris (assembly GCF_000243295.1). NCBI lineage: Eukaryota > Metazoa > Chordata > Mammalia > Sirenia > Trichechidae > Trichechus > Trichechus manatus. The sequence continues at coordinate 2,233,745 of NW_004444054.1, forward strand.
GCAGTTCCAATCCACCAGCAGCTCCTTAGAAACCCTATGGGGGCAGTTCTACTGTCCTACAGGGTTGCTATGAGTCAGCATCTACTCGATGGCAATAGGTATATCCATTTTTACAGCGGTAGAAACTAAAGTAAAGAGAAATTAAATAACTTGCCCAAGGTCAAACATCTAAGAAGTAGCAGAGCTGGGCTTTAATCCTGATTTGGCCTTCTGACTGTGCTTTTAACCACTATGTTAAATTGCTTATAACCATTAAAAAAGTTGTAAAAAGTAGAACAAAACAGTTATTTTTGCTTTGAATGCTGGTATTTAAGAAAAGACAATTTAAGTTAATTGACATAAGGAAGATAAGGACTTTTGGGAATATTATGAAAGAACTTCTCGGGTACTGCCTGGGTCTGAATCCTAGCCCTCTACTTATCAGCTGTGTCTCATCTGTAAAATGGGGATGATGTCAGTATCTACCACATAGACCTGCTGTTAAGGATAAATGAGTTAATACAGAAAAAGTTCTTAGGAATGTGACTGTCTCATAGTAAACGGTATATCAGTTTTTGCTATTATTCTTTTTATTTTCAAAGGCTTCAAAGACTGATAGCAATGATTTTTGTTTTAGGATACCAAATGTCATTTCAAAACTGGATCTTTCCTTTATATGTAGATATACAGAAGCATTAATGGCAATACTCATAGCCACAAGGAAGATCCTTTTTTGATTCATAAATGGAATAAATGAACAGAAAGAAGGGTAAGAGAACGTAAGAGGTTTTCCTGATGTAGCTGGGTAATAAACTAGATATAGAGGGCAAGTGTTAAGTAAGAGTATCTACCTTAGGGCTGCTATGAGTTGGAATCGACTCGACTGGCAACAGGTTTAAAGAACAATTTGGTTATTAAGTAAGAGAAGGGAGGAAGAAAAAGGGGTTGCAGAAAGCAACCCTGGGCAGATAGCATGCTGGACGCTAGGTGGCACCATTGGCAAAGGGTAGCTGGGTAGCTAGTCAAGAATGTCTGTATGGGAAGACCTTACTTTTAGGAGGATGGACAAATATCACAAGATATTCACAGCTTTTATGTCTCAGAGAGTGCCTATATTGGATTTCTTAGAGATTTCTGAGATGTATGTCTTCAGAAAGTATTCTCCAATCCTATCAAGGCATTTTCAGCTAAGAAATATGAGAGAAGTTGAGAGCAGCTCAATACAACCCAAATTTGTTGTTTGATAGCAAATATAGGTGCACACACATCTCTATTTCTCTTTAGCTCCTTTTCAGAATGAAAATAATGTCAGTTATTTACTAAAATCCTACATCACGTTCCACAGTCTCTGGAAAGGGAAAACATATTTTTCAAAATATGAAAAATGTTTTTCTCCATAAACTATCTTATGTAATTGCCTATAGTTATATTAACTAGCTTTCTCATATGAATAAAAATACTTGGTAAATAAGTATCTCCATAAAATTATTCTGATTTGAATATTCCACTGATTTTCTATAAAAACAAAGAGTTATATAGCATATCCAAATACGTAATGAAAAATATGAGGGCTACAAGAATTATACTAAACCATGTACATTTAAAAACTAATTTTACCTGTAAGCCTAGTAAAGCCATGATAAATTCGTGAATCCAATGACCACTACTACTGTTAAAAAGTCAAAGCTTCCAAAGACAATGCTGATTATATCAAGAGTTAGAATAACTTCGATCATTATAAAAATTTCTTTTACATTTTTTAAGATGGACTACTGTTATTTTTACACAAATAACGCATGCCTTCGTGACCCTAATCCTCCACAGCATGTTCTCTCCTTTTTAAAATGGGTGTGATTGAGAACTTGACACAACACCATGATGAACCTGTAAGTTCTTTCCCCGGCTTGCCTTCTCCTTCACACATACCTTTGTTAATGACTTTGCTTTGTTCTGTGAGGCCACCTGTAGATTACAGCCCAGATGTCTGGCAAGTATATCTTTAGTCTGATAAGGAGATGTCCGGCATGTATCTCTTTTGTCTGATAAAGTCTCTTGTAATTATCTTTCATCCGGCCATGCCATCTGCAGGCTACAAAGTCACTGCTAACCCTTGTAAAAATCATATATAAGCTCTAATGTAAAACTGCCTTTCAGGACTCCATAAAGACAGCCTGTATTGCTCTTGGATGCCCCGTTGGTGCCACCTCCTAAATAAAATTTCTCTCTTTCTGACTTGGAGTATATTTCACTGACTTGACTGTTCCAGGGCACAGACTCTAATCGGGCAACACCTTCTATTGTTTGTTTGACAACCACTCCCTCCCCCACATGAGGTATTTTTGTAAGCGCGCTACACTAATTTTTACAGCAACATGTAAAAAAAAAAAAAAATTGGCATAGCAGCACTTGTGAAAATAACTCGAGGGGGTAGGGAAGGAATGGTTGGCAAACAAATATAGAAGGCACATGTTATTTCCATAAAAATGTTAATGAGTTTTTAAATCTTAAATGAAATGGTATCAAAATGAATTCAAAATAAATATATTTAATACAGATATTTCAGAAGACTGTTACATAGAGATACAATAATGACAATCTAGTGTACATGCAGAATACAACTTGTATAAACTTTAAAGTGCTGCTTTGTCGCACTCATCTAAAGATGCATCTTTTTTTTTTTCTTTAAACTGTAAATAATGAAAACACTCAGCTTAAATAAAGATATAATTTTAGGTCAGCCTTCAGAGCATCCAATTTTTCAAGTCTACCACAGTTTAAAGTCAGATGGCTCATGTAATATTTTAAGGTTCTTCTAAAGTCAAGTGGTTACATTACTTTACTCTATTAAACCTTATTTAATGAATTGCTCAATTCACAGAATTTAGTTCAGGATCAGTCTATATTATCAGGACCCTTGGGTAAGATGAGACATTTGGATTGCCCCATTTCTTTCCAAAATTATGCTTCCCAAATAAACCTGAGTTGTTCTGATTAAAAAAAAAAAAAAAAAAATTATTGTCAAGAAGTTAATTGTCAGAGCAAATATTGCCACGACTTCTTCTAATCACTCCAGAAATATATGTAATTAACCTCTGACTCCAGTTCTTAGTGCTGTCTTGTATGTTTTACTTACTGGCGTGGGTTATAGCCCAATATTTTAACCTGTTCATTTTCTATAAATTTCCCTCCACAACTGCTCTCCTGGCAGTACTAATCCTGGTTGTACCATCTCCTCACCCCAGGAAACAAAGATTCAAAGAAACTACAGTATTAATATAGGTCTGAATCAGAAAGATTCACTGGTGTGCTTGTGGGACCAGTTTTTCTGCAAAGACGAGAAGAATGGGGCAGGAGTGATGAGCTGGAAGATGGAGAGAATGCTAAATGGTGACTCAGACGAGTGAAAGAAACAAAGTGACAAAAGTGGAACGAAAAAGAAGGACCTCTGGCTCAAGGACTGGGGGTGGAGTGTATGGACTGCTTGTCCAGCCCACAACTTGCGGACAACTGGGAGGTCAACATTCCTGGATACCTGGGGACCTTGTGTGGGAACAGGAGTATGAAAGAAAAAGCTTGCCCCATGACCAAGGTGTAAGTAAGCAGACCAGCCAGAAATTGCCCTCCAGGTAGAACAGTAGTGAACACATTATGTACCATTACATTATAAACCAAAACCAAACCAGTTGCCACCGAGTGGATTCCAACTCAGGCAACCCTGCGTGTGTCAGGGTAGAACTACTCCATAGGTTTTCAGTGGCTGTGATCTTTTGGAAGCAGACTGACAGGCCTTTCTTCCAAGGTGCCAATGGGTGGATATGAATGCCAATCTTTTGGCTGTAGCTGAGCACTTAACCATTTGCACCACCCAGGGACCCGATTACAGTATAAGAACCCTGAAATTAGGGACAATGCCTGCTTCTCCCTTGATTTGCAAGTTGGCTTCAGAGTAATCAAACCTGTCTAAAAATGATAAGTAACTACTTGTAAATCATACTGGCATTTCTAAAACTATACTTCCTATAAGCAAGTAACTTGCCTAAGAATGCTCCAAGCCAACTGGTCCAAGCACAAGCTAAACTAAAACACCAAGGTCTCTACACCAAGTCCACACTCCCAATTTCATGTAAAACCAATACTGAGAAATATCTGTAAGAAGTGGTGGTAGGAGGTCTTTTGTTTTTTAAAAGAAGAAATAATTTTAATGGCATTAAAAATAATTTAGCTCTGCTGCTCAGTTCTTAGGACAGAGAGCCATAAGAGATAAGAAGAGAACAGAAGATAAAGAAGGTTGAAAAGATCCATTGCAAAGGAAGGGGCTTCCTAGAGCTGGCACAATAGGAGCAATTCGATGATAAACATTTAACTGTGTGCTAAAAGGCTGAACATGTGAGCTATTTTTGGAGCCCCTGGAGTTAGCTTCTGCACCAGGGGTGGTTTTTTATGCACAGAAAATAGTACAGTAAAACTTGCAAAAGCCTAAACCTGTGTAAGGCAGAAACCTGTCAGAGAAGGAAAACGCAAATATCTTTCACTAAGAGAAAGTGACACAAAAGTGGTAAGACTGCACCCCGTCAAAGGTGGAAAATGTGCGAGATCCGGAAAAACAAGGCAGTCCCATTGTATTTCGGCTCTCACAGGTTTCACTGTATTTAGAGATTTACTTCGGATTTAGTTTTAAAAATTAATATTTGATTCACGAGAGTTACAAATTTAAAAAGTCAGTCCTCCATTAAACTTATAAAGTTAGCTTGAAAATTTTATTCAATTTACAAGTATGGCAAAATCTATCCCATATTGGTGGCCTTTGATTAATTACTTACATTTTAAACTGCAACTACTAAGTGAATAGATTCTATTTCCTTTTTAAGTTTTTTAACTATCTGATGGCAAATCTTCCCAATTACTTACTAATTCTTAAAAATCTACTAAGTTTAATTTATAAAAATGGTGAACCTTAAATTCTCGTAAATGTTCTAGCACTATTTATACTTACAAAACTTTGACCTAAAAATTGCAAGTCAAAAGCAATACTCAATTACCAATAAGCACACGAAAAGATGCTCAACATCACTTAGTCATTAGGGAAATCCAAATCAAAACCACAATGAGATACCTCTTCAAACCCACTAGGATAGCAATAATCAAAAAGACAAAGATGTGGAGGAACTGGAATCTTTAAACATTGTTGCTGGGAATGTAAAATGGTGTCAAACCAAAAACCAAACCTGTTGCCGTTGAGTTGATTCCAACTCATACTGACTCTACGAGACAGGGCAGAACTGCTTCATAGGGTTTCCAAGAAGCACCTGGTGGATTCAAACTGCCGACCTTTTGGTTAGCAGCCATAACTCTTAATCACTACACCATAGTACAGCCACTTTGAAAAACAGTTTCTCAAAATGTCAGACACAGAGTTACCATGTAACTCAGCAAATTCTACTCCTAGGTATACACACAAGAGAACTGGAACATATATCCTCACAAAAACTTGTACACGAACGTTCATAGCAGCATTATTTATAAGAGCCAAAAAGTGGAAACAAGCCAAATGTTCATCAACTGATAAATGGATAAATAAAATGTGGTGTATCCAAACAATGGAGTATTAATCAGCCATAAAAAGGAATGAAGTGCTGATACACGCCACAACATGGACAAACTTTGAAACCATTATGCTAAGTGAAAGAAGCTAGTTACAAAAGCCTTTTCACATATTTCCTATCTTTTAGGGCCACAGTTCTTTTGTTGTTGTTGTTGTTAGGTGCCGTTGAGTCGGTTCCAACTCATAGTGACCCTATGCACAACAGAAAAAAACACTGACCAGTTTTGCGCCATCCTCACAATCACTGCTATGCTTGAGCCCACTGTTGAAGCCACTGTGTCAATCCAGCTCACTGAGGGTCTTCCTCTTTCGTTGACCCTCTACTTTACCAAGCACGAGTCTTTCTCCAGGGACTGATCCCTCCCGATGACATGTTCAAAGTATGTGAGAAGTAGTCTTGCCATTCTTGCTTCTAACGAGCATTCTGGCTGTACTTCTTCCAAGACAGGTTTGTTTGTTCTTTTAACAGTCCACGGTATATTCAATATTCTTCACCAACACCACAATTCAAAGGTGTCAATTCTTCTTCAGTCTTCCTTGTTCTTTGTCCAGCTTTCACGTGCATATGAGATGACTAAAAACACTATGGCTTGGGTCAGGCGTACCTTAGTCTTCAAGGTGACATCTTTGCTTTTCAACACGTTAAAGAGTTTTTTCGCAGATTTGCCCAGTGCAATGCGTCTTTTGATTTTTTGACTGCTGCTTCCATGGGTGCTGATCGTGGATCCAAGTAAAACAAAATCCTTGACAACTTCAATCTTTTCTCCGTTTATCAGGATGCTGCTTACTGGTCCAGTTCTGAGGATTTCTGTTTTCTTTATGTTGAGGTGTAATCCATACTGAAGGCTGTGGTCTTTGATCTTCATCAAGTCCTCCTCACTTTCAGCAAGCAAGCTGTGTCATCTGCATATTGCAGGTTGTTTATTAGTCTGCCTCCAATCTCGATGCCCCGTTCTTCTTCATAGAGTCCAGTCTCTTGGATCATTTGCTCAGCATACAAACTGAACAGGTATGGTGAAAGGATACAACCCTGACACACACATTTCCTGACTTTAAACCCCGCAGTATCCCCTTGTTCCGTCCAACATTCCTGACTTTAAACCTCGCAGTATCCCCTTGTTCTGTCCAAACAGCTGCCTCTTGATCTATGTACAGGTTCCTCATGAGCACAATTAAGTGTTCTGGAATTCCCATTCTTCTAAATGTCATCCATAACTTGTTACCCACAATTCTTTTAGGTGTTAAACTAATATACGATTTAATTTGGATCTCTTTCATGACTTGGTCTGAATTGTGATCACAACAGGTAAGGCCAATCTACTAAAGGGTGTTACCTGCAGTTTCTTTCAGCCTTTTCACTAGGTACTGTTCTAAACTCAGCTGCTATCCCCTGAGGGCTTTATATTCTAGATTTAGAGAAATTGCAGGAAGGTTTTAGGAAAAAACTGGAGGGTAGGAAGTCTTGTCATATAAAGAGAACACGGTTTGTTATGAACCTCTTCTCTTTATCCACTGGCATTTCAATTATAGAGTCATGGAATAAGAAGTTAATGTACTTGTAACTTAATTATTTATAAATTAATTAGTGGAAATGCCTTATGAAAACACAACCTTATTAAATAGGTGTCTTAGTCATCTAATGCTGCTCTAACAGAAATACCGCAACTGGATGGCTTTAACAAAGAGAAGTTTATTCTCTCACAGTCTAGTATGCTACAAGTCCGAATTCAGGGTGTCAGCTCCAGGGAATGCTTTTTCTGTCAGCTCTGGAGGAAGGTCCGTGTCATCAATCTTCCTTTGGTCTGGGAGCTTCTCTGTGCAGGAACCTCACGTCCAAGGGACGCACTCTGCTCCCCGGCACTGTTTTCTTGGTGGTATGAGGTTCCCGTGTCTCTCCGCTCACTTCTCTCTTTTGTATCTCAAAAGAGATTGGCTTAAGACACTACCTAATCTTGCAGACCTCATCAGTGTAACTGCCGCTAATCCATCTTATCACATCATAGTGATAGCATTTACAACACTTAGGGAAACACATCAGATGATAAAATGGTAGACAATCATACAATACTGGGAATCATGACCTAGGCCAAGTTGATACACACATTTTTGGGGGGACACAATTCAATCCATGACAATAGGCTCTAAAGGAAAAAAAATTTAATGTGGTATTTTTCTTATTCCCCCCAGTTTAGTATTAGTTTTTCAGTTTGTCTGTCTTTGTTGTCTCCCCACCAAAACTGTATATTTTGGGTCAGGAAACAGAGAAGAGAGAAAATTCTGTGCTGGGTGCTTTGCTCCATTATGAAGGAGACATTATGCTCACAGCCAAGTAAACAGGCTTAGCTGGTGAGAAAAATGTGGTTTCAAGAACACCGACAGAATCTTAGAATTAAAGTTTATGAGTCCCCGGGTGGTATAAACAGTTACCCTGTTTGCAAGGTTGGAGGTCTGAATCTATCAAGAAGCACCTAGGAAGAAAGGCATGATGATCTACTTTTGAAAAATCAGGCAATTGAAAACCCTATGGAGCTAAAGGACCACATGAACCAGAGACTCCAACAGCTGGCGACCAGAACTAGATGGTGCTTGGCTACTACCAGTGACCACCCTGATGGGGATCACAACAGAGAGACCCAGACAGAACAGGAGAAAAATGTAGACAGAATTCAAATTCATGTAAAAAGACCAGACTTACTAGTCTGACAGAGGCTGGAGGAACCCCCAGACAGTCTGCAAACCAGAACTGAAATCGTTCCTGAAGTCTACTTTTCAGACAAAGATTAGACAGGTGTATAAAACAAAAAATAACACACGTGAGGGACGTGCTTCTTAGTTCAATCAAATGTATGAGACCAAATGGGTAGCTCCTGTCCAAAAGCTGGACGAGAATGTAGGAAGGGACAGGAACTGGATGAATGGACACAGGGAACACGGGGTGGAGGGGGAGCATGCTGTCACATTCAGGGGATTGCAACCAATGTCACAAAACAATGTGTGTATAAATTTTTTAATGAAAAAAAATATTTTTTAATGAGAAATTAAACTTGAGCTGTAAATTTTCACCTAACGCACAATTTAAAAAAAAAAACCCTAGAGAGCATAGTTCTATTCTGACACACATGGCGTAGTCAAGAGTAGGAACTGACTGGCAACTGGTAATGTCTTCACAGGATATTTTCATCAAGATGTGGTTATCTGGATGGAATCTCTCTTCTACTCTTTAATGTGTCCTTACAAATTTATGTTCACTGGCCAGGATGGGGCTAGAGATGGAACATTTCTAATTCCATACTGACATTCCCAATATATTTTCACAACCTCAATAAGTTCAAATCTATAATTTAAGTTACATTACATATATTAAATATGTTGATGTCAAGTCGATTTTGACTCATAGCGACCCTACAGGACAGGGTAGAACTGCCCCATAGGGTTTCCAAGGAGCAGCTGGTGGATTCAACCTGACGATTTCTTGGTTAGCAGCCAAATGCTTAACCACTGCACCACGAGGGCTCCTTACATATATTACCTACATGCATTTGGGATGCATTTTAATTTACATATCTGTTCATTTACCTTTATGGTTATTGCAAAGATCAAATAAAATCAATATGAAACATTCATCGTAAATTCTAAGGCTCTACATTATTGTCGTATATTTATATAAGAGTAATTAGTTTCAATCAAAAAGAATGGTTGCCCTTGATTTGTCCTTTTCCTAACCTTGCTCAATTACTTCCTATCTTATATATCAGGCTCCCCATACATTTAGATCTGTAAATCCTCTGAGTATTAATTAAACATGTATGGAAGCTATCTGTCTCCTCAACTAGACTGTAAACTCCTCAAGGGCAGGAATCACAATGCCTTCTATTCCTTTGTGTCTTTATTTCCTTCTACTTCCTCTCCACCACTGGCTGGTTTTTCACAGAGTGGGTATTTGTGGTAGCAGTTTTTCATGAGTGGATATTTGTGGTAGTGTTATCATCCTTAATGAAGGCGTGGTACAAGTACCAAACCAGCTGATCATCCTCCCTGAAGTACGTCAATAAAATCATCAGGGAGGCCATTAGAGAGGATGAGAAGGAGACCATAATTACCAGGGTCACCATGTGGTCTATAAAAAGCACAGCAGCAGCTACTGCAGAGGCACCCTAAAACGTCCATCCGCTTACCAACTATTATTCCAATCCTCATTCCAGACACTCAAGGTCCCCTAAACATCTGCATTCACTCTACTAATTTTTCAATCTTTAAAAAATTCTTATTCTGATAACTGAAATCTGGATAAGATAGCTTGAATCACATAATCATAAAATATCTGAAAAAGCAAAACCTTCTAAGTGGTATTACTATGCTCTGGCATAACCATTACACAAAGCATACACAAATTATTTCTCAAATGAAGTAATTTAGCAAAAGGAACTCTGAAACTGTAAGATGTTTATAAGTACTTTATGGTTTTTGGGTTTCTCAATCTCAGCACTATTGCTACTTTGGACCAAATAATTCTTTGTTGTTGGGGCTGTCCTGTGCACTGCAGGCCACATAACATCCTCCCTGGCCTCTGCTCACTGGTGCCATGGGCGCCCAGCCCCCAAGTAACAGCAATAAAAAATGTCTCCAATGAAGCAAAATCGCCCTGGGTGACAATCACTTGGCTAAGGCCTTTAACTTTTTGAATTATCAAGACCACATTCTTGGAGAAATCTAGGGCAACAGAATAATTTCATGTTTTAAAGTACTGAGCAAAAAAGGGTATTTCAAATCATTTGAGAATAAGACTAATTGAAGATATATAAACCCAAAACCAAACCTGTTGCCACTGAGTTGATTCCGACTCATAGCGACCCTATAGGGCAGAACAGAGTGGCTACATAGGGTTTCCAAGTAACAGCTGGTGGATTCGAACTGCCAACCTTTGGGTTTGCAGTTGAGCTTTTAACCACTGTGCCATGTAAAATGTTTTAACAGTATCTAAATTCAATAAATTACAGTATCACATATTATTTCTTTGCTTCCACATACAAAGGCTATAAAATTATGAGTCTGTAACAAAAGACAGAACTCTACGTGCAGATGAATGTTTCTTCAAAGCAGTCCCTTTGACCGGATGTCCGCAATTGTTGCCATTGGTGGAGAAAAAGAGTCAAAACATGTATTTTGGAAGCATTTTCAGATCCCATTTAGGACTACTTCCCTCTTTTTCTCCGCCATTATCTCCCTTCCACATTACATATACACAAACACTGTCTTCTTATTTTACAAACGCCATTTGCCTTTTTCTTTCATGCTTAGAACAGTTCATGCAGTTTATCATTTTACGTATTAAGACTTTATTTTGAATGAGTTTTGCATGTTTTCAAAATAGGTCTAAATCTCAAAGGACAAATTCTACAATTGTGAATATTCTAAAAAATAAAATGCCCCAAAAGTGAAAGTATGTTTTGCAATGGCAGAATCAATGAATTGAGAATAAAGTTTCCTAAAATGACTCTCTGGTCACATGGTGTGTGTTTAAGTGGAAAGATCTTAAAATCTGAATATAAGAATCTGCTCAGTGACTATTTTGATGAGTTACTCCAATGTAGGAAAAAAAATTACAGTTTTTTTTAACTTTCCATGAACAAAAGACTAAAACTATACCGGATATATCGTATATTAAAGAGGACAATGCTAAAACTGTGGAATTTTTATTAAAAATTGAATTCTGTATGCTTTATTTTTTTTTAATTCTTTAAAAGTAAAGCCAATAAACAGCTATAGATCTTAAACACTTAAGACTTTTAAAATTAAATTACAATTTAAAAAACAAAGATATAGTAAACAGCTTGTTTATCAAAAGTTAGAGAATTACCATGACGCAGCAGCTCCACTCGAAAGAGCAATGAAATTATATGTCCACACAAAAACTTGCACACACATATTCATAGCAGCACTATTCACGGTAGCCAAAAGGTAGAAAACAGCTCAAATGTCCATCAGTGGATGAATGGATACACAAAACGTGGTATACACACAATGGACTATTATTCAGCCATAAAGGGAAATGATGTACTATGAAGTACTAAGGGAAATGAAGAATATGCTACTATGTGGATGAACCTACAAAACATAATGCTAAGTGAAAGACGCTAGACACAAAAGGTCACATATTGTATGATTCCGTTTATCTGAAATATCCAGAACCGACAAATTTATGGAGACAGAATGCAGATTGGTGGCTGCTGGTGCTGGGGTGGGGAGGGTTGCTTTAATAGTCAGGGAGCTTACTCTGGAGTGATGGAAATGTTTTGGAATTAGACAGTAGTGGTAGTTGCATAATATTGTGAATGTACTAAACGGCACTGAATTGATCATCTTAAAATGGGTAATTTTATGTGAATTTTACCTCTAGAAGTTTGTTTTTTTTTTAAAGGAAGATCTATTCTTTCTACAATGAAAGAAGGGATGAATGGAAGGAGAACCATACAATTTATGAGAACTGAAATTTTAAAAAAATTACATTTTAAACTATGAGTAAAATCACGTAAAATAATTAAAATCTGTAAGAGAAAATACTTGTTGTATAAAGGGAAGACTGGGTTAACTGATCTTACTTTGATTTTTAAAAAATTACTATATTTTTACAATAAATAACAGTTAGGAGAAGAGCAAGAAAAAACCACCCAGAGAAGTAAAGACTTAGGGAAAAGCAGGCATGAGAGCTACCTTCATACAGAGTTGAAAGGTTATCACAGTGAAGAATATATACAGACTAATCCTTGGTGGTTCTCAAGGCATACTTGGGACCAATGGAAGATGTTTATAGGAAAGCAAATAATCAGAGCTGAAAATAAAAGAAACAAGTTAGCTTGTGAAGAGATGAGTCTCACGTCGCAATAAGTACCTCTGTAGATGACCAGAGGGCTAAATGTCTGATGTACTAGGGAGAAGACTGGATCAGACTCAAGATATCCTGTAAGACTTTTCCAACTCTAAGGGAACTTGTATTTGTTGAATGCTACAATCAAGCACTGTGCTAGGCATTTTATGTATTTTCTATGACACTAAGACTCAATTATTGTGTTTTTAAAGAATATTTACTAACCTGAGAAAATGATCACTCCATAATGTTAATCTTAAAAAGCAAAATATAAAACTGTACTTATAGCATTGACAGAAATAAAGAAACATGTAAAATATTAATAGCTGTTATCTCTGGGTAATAGAGTAATGGGTGATTTTAACTTTCTACCTTCTTCTCTAATTCCCCAAATTTCTACAACAAGCATGATTTACTCTTGTATCTATAAAACATCTATGATTCATTCCATCACCCTACACTGTACTGATCTGATCAACATACACACGTATGTGGTGGGGGGGGGGGCTCACATATACTTGTGCATGTGTACACGAACACACACAATTTGGTTACGTATAATCCTGAATTTCAGGCATCCAAGACCCCTTAGTTAACCTGAAAGAACCAAAAATAAAAAATCAAAGTTACCACCAGAATCAGAACCATAAGACCATTTCAATCAGATTAAACTAACAATTTTTAAAAACCCTTTATAAAAAACATTACACAATGGTTAAAAGGTATTTAAAGTTTCTGAAATACGACTCCTGATAGTTTATGTAAAACATATATCAAAGTAAGCATGTCTGCTTATTTTACGACAATGGAAGAACTAAATGTTCATCAGATTTCCACAGTAATCTCCACCTTAGAACTGTTTGAAAAACAAACTTCAGTTTTAATTTTTCACCTAAATTTCTAAAGTTCCCAAATCTCAGCAGTCCTTGAGGGCAATGAACATTCAGAATCATCTAGGAGCTTTTTCAAGTTACATTTATAGGCCTGGGCCCCCTCTGCAGGGACTCAGGATGAAAGCACAGGCCTCTCTATTTTGAAAAAGGTCCTTCTATCACCAGTACCACCTTATCTTTGAGAAACATGGCTAGGTATATCTTTTTCATTAAAAATAATCTTTAAATTTTGGGGAAAAATCACTCCCTTAGCACAATAAGAACAAGTATGAACTTTTTACTGTTATATTTTCAGATAAATTATCCTTTCTTATTTTTTTATTATGTGAATGGCTGAACATCATGACATTCAAGAAGTTGAAAAGACAGAGCACAATTTTAAATACTCATTATACACCATTTCCATGCCACTATCCAACGTTAAATTATACACAGGCTAGATTTAAAAATAATTCTTTGCAAGCAATCCTTCCATTTCTTAATACTACACGAAGGGTTTCTAGAAAACTAGTGGCTTTGGAAAGGCCGTTCTAGAGGAAAACTGATGTGCACACAAAGTAGCATCTTGTATCTTACATTAGCAAATTCTATGCAAATTAACCAACTGGATAAAATTATGCCGTGGAGGAAAAAAAGAGTGGTTTTTCCTCAGCTAGTAGGTAGTTCATTTCCTTCTGATTGGTTATTCATAGACTTAACTTTTACATTAGTCAACTTCAGAAAGGACAAAAACCAGAAAATATCTAATGCTAGAGAACAGTTTTTATCACTTGCCAATTTCTATTGATTTTTAGTGGCTGCCAAAAACACTCCCATTAATCAGGCCTGTGAAGCCCTCTCCGGCTCAGTGTAAAGTGAGTTGTGATTAATTATCCATGTCTGCGATGGGCAAAGGGGAAGGCTGGGGTGGGGATGGGGGGAGGGGCAGAGAGCTAAGGTGGCAAAGGTGCCACATACTTACTGACACCAGTCAAATCCTTTTTGAACTGGATCAAGATCTTCAATACAAATACTAAGCGAGGAGTCCTTGGCTTATATATAGATTGAATTAAAAGCTTTTTCTTTATTCTAAAATTTGCCTCTGATATCAAATGGCTATTGCTTGAAGGGATTACAATTGGCCTTGGCTTTGTCGTCTCTCCTGACTAAGTGATGCCTCTGCATGCTCATATTTCATTTTACTGTCTTTTTTGATTGGTAATGCTTTATTCAGTAGCTTTTGTGTCAATGGTACAGTTCCTATACCTTATAATAATAGTCTGTATCTTTTTGTTTTTTTCTCTACTGTGGACTGGGATGTATTTCCAAATTAATATTCCATATATACTATGTTACATCACTTTAATTATAATTAACAATGACTCAAATATGTAATGTACTTTAAAAAAGATGAAATTATACTTGCCTGGAACAACAGAGGAAGAAGAAGAGCCAGGAAAGGAGGAGGAAACGGATGTGAGGCTAATAGCCTCTATGAACAATTGCTTCCTTTGCCAGACCAGAAGAACTGGATGGTGCCCAGCTACCGGTACTGAACATCCTGATAAAAAGAGTCTATAGAAAAATCCTGAACAAAAGAGGGTAAATGCAGAATAGAATTTCAAATTCTCATGATATCCAGATTTTCTGGAGCCAATGGAGACAGGATGAACCCCTGAAACTTTGCCTTGAGATAATCAATCTTTAAACCTTAAACCAAAAATATGCCCTGAAGTCTTCTTAAAACCAAACAATAGTTCAGCTTAACTAGTAAAGAATGCCTGCCTTAAGTATTATGTTCTTTTAAAATCTAGCTATCTGGGATCAAACTGACAACAACAACTTGAAAGATTAGATAGGAACCTTAAGCGGCAGTGAGTTTATATTAATGCAAGAGGAACAACACAGAAAAGGAGGGTGAGAATGGTTGCACAACTTGAAGAATGTAATCAATGTCACTGAATGGTATATGTAGGAACTGCTGAATTGGTATGTTTTGCTGTGTGTATTCTCAACAATAAAAAAAATTTTAAAAAAAGATGAAATCACTGGAAAGATCTGATACCAATAAGAATTTGAATTTAGGCTGTCTGAAAGTTTATCGTATTTTCATTCCTTTGCCCCACAAACCTAACTCTGCTGTTAAACAGATTATAGGTACCACAAACTTCATATAATGAATGTTAACATTTGTAGAATTCATCTTCTATAAAGTTAGGCCCACTTTTGCTGCTTGGTTTATCGGAGAAAGAAGATTAGCTGGACAATTAGCTGGACTCAGGGATTTTGGATTCTACTAGTCCTGGTTTTTCAAATTAATTGGCTATATATTCTTCGTTAAGTTACTTCACTACTGAGGGCCTGACTCCCTAGCCGATAAAATGGGGACGCTGGACAAGAATCTAGATTGCCAGCCCAGCTCCCTTACAGCTCCTGAGTTCTGTAATTCCAATACCTCACACTTCAATCCTCACTGCCTTTATCCCTTCCTTTATTACTTTCCACCAAATTACTGGTTTTGACCACAAATCTGTGTTCAGTTTGTCTTATTAATTCTATGAATTTTGAAGCACTTTCTTATCCAGTAGTTGTTTTTACCCAGTGACTGTTTTTACTACTGTTCAATGCAGTATGAATTACTTTAATAATTAAACATAGTGTCAAGTGGGGAGTCGTAATAGCATCACTGCTTCCTTGTGGGCTGTATATGATCTAAAAACAATCAGCTATGCTTGTAGTTCTGAAAAAAAACAGAACTCTGAAGAAGGAAGTAAAAAGTTGATTCAAGATTTACCTTTAAACATTATTTGCAAAGACCGGCAAGTAAGAAGAGGAGCCTTGATGGCACAGTGGTTAAGCGCTCGGCTGCTAAATGAAAGGTCAGTAATTCCAAGGCAGAACAAAATTCTAACTTAAAAAAAAGACCAGACTTACTGGCCTGACAGAGACTAGAGAAACCTCGAGAGTATGGCCCCCAGACACCCTTTTAGCCCTATACTGAAGTCATTCCAGAGACCCATAGGACAAACTGAGACTAAAAAGGTACACCAACCCAGGGACAAGGACTAGACGGCAGGAGGGGACAGGAAAGCTGGTAATAGGGAACCCAAGGTCAAGAAGGGAGAGTACTGGCATGTCATGGAGTTGTTAACCAATTTCATAAAACAATATATGTACTAACTGTTTAATGAGAAGCTAGTTTGTTCTATAAAACTTCATCTAAAGTTCAATTAAAAAAAAAATCATCGGGGGAAAAAAAAAGAAAGGTCAGCAGTTCGAACCTACCAGGCGCTCTGCGGGAGAAAGACATGGCAGCCTGCTTCGGTAAAGATTACGGTCTTGGAAACCCCATGGGGCAGTTTTACTCTGTCTTTTGGAGTCTCTATGAGTCGGAATCGATTCAATGGCAGTGGGTTTGGTTTGGTTTGGCAAGAAAGAAATCAAATATCTACACTGATTATATCTGGATGATAGTAATATGTATGACTTTTCCACCACTTTTAAGAATTTTGTATATTTTTAAATTTTTAGAAAGATTATTTACTGCTTTTTAATGGATAAATTTACTATTATGTAATAATAATCTATTTTATGAATTCCTTTATTGAGTAAAAACCACAATCATCATTAACATGCATTAAACAGCTTCTGTAGTACTTCTAAGGGGGTTCAGTAACCCATTACCACTGAGTCAATTCCAATTTATAGCAACCCTACAGGACGGAGAAGAAATGCCCCATAGGTTTCCAAGGCTGTAATCTGTCTTCGTCCAGCAGCTGGTGAGTTGGAACCAATAACCTTTTGGTTCCCAGCCGAGTGTCTAACAACTGCACCACAGTATATGATGAAATTCTGAAAGCCTGTTTGCTAAAGGGGAAATTGAAGGAAAAGAAGTTACTGTACAGGCAGCTTTCATTAATGATCCTGGACCATTAAAATCACCTTCTAAAAGTCCTTACAAATCGTAACACGGTAAAAACCAATTGGTGTTTAATGGAGAGCTAATAAGTTGACTTTGTATTAAATTTATGAAAAGGAGCCACAGTATGCTTATTTGCTCTGTACATACTGAACACATGCAGTGCACATATGCCCATTTAATGAGCTTAAAGAGTGCTTTTACTATTTTAAATAATTACAGAATTTTAAATACTGTACAATTGCCTTTAGAACATATTGCTGTCCATATTTTTATTTACTTACTGCTGATTCCTTAATTGGGGATGTAATTCCAAATATGACATCATTATTATAGGAAAATAACTTTCAATTTATTGCATGGTTTCTAGGACAGCATATGGAAAAAACAGTAAATGCCTATCCAAATATTCATTCACTCACACACACACACACACACACACACACACACACAGGATTTATAAAGACATTCTAATACATTACTACTCTAAGTCCTAGATTTTTCCATTATACTGCACAGACTTGTCTGGTTATTAGCCCTGCCTCTTAATACTGTTTAACATCTGGACATGGCATTTAACCTTTCTGAGGGCTAACTTTCTCAGCTATAATACCACTACTATCAACATTGGTTTAGGACTGTTTTCTCACTACACAGATGACTTAAACCAAGGTCACATGCCTGGTGGCAAGACCAGGGCTTACAAAGGGTTAAACACTCTACTCAGAAGACTATTTTGAAGTTCAACTGTGACAATATGCATGTGAAAGCATTTTGTAAACCCTAAAACTTTTTGTAAAAATATAAGACAGCATATTATTATTATCCATGTTCCCTTATTAGGAAGGTAATGGTTGCCTTAAATCATTTCCAAAGTTATGTCTAGATGTAAAACTGCAAGTTAGAAGAGCTTTTAAGTTTTTCTTCCCTATTAGAAAAGTTGGAGCACTGATAGCTCTGTGGTTAAGTGCTCAGCTGCTAACCAAAAGGTTGGTGGTTCCAACCTACCAGCCGCTCCATGGGAGAAAGATGTGGCAATCTGCTCCTGTAAAGATTTACAGCCTTGGAAACTCTTCAGGGTAGTTGTACTCAGTCCTATAGGGTGGCTAAGAGTCAGAATCAACTTGACAGCAGTGGGTATTAGAAAAGTTAATTAAAAAAAAAAAAAAAAATCATGAAATCCCGACTTTATGGAGCCATGGAGGCTGGATGAATCCCTGAAACTATTGCCAAGATAATCTTTAAACCTTAAACCAAAAATATCCCCTTAAGTCTTATTAAAATCAAATAATAATTTAGCTTAACTAGTAAAAAACGTCTGAGTATTGTGCTCTTTTAAATAACTATCCGCATGGGAGCAAATTAACAACAGCAACTGGACAGGTTAGACAGGAAGCTTAGGGGCAGTGAATTTATGTTAATGTGGGCGAAACAACTCAGAAAAGGATGTGAAAAGGGCTGCACAGCTCAAAGAACGTAATCAATGTCACTGAACTGTACGTGGAAAAACTGCTGAACTGGCATTTGTTCTGCTGTGTATAGTCTCAACAACAACAAAATAAATATTTTTTTAAATCAGATTCTCACTACCTAAAGACTACAATTAACATTTTTAACACAATTACAATAATGCGCAATAAAATAAAAACTTTTCTTTCTTGCTTTCCCCCAAAATAATAAAAGCATTTCTCCATGGTATTAATCATACATTTGGTTAAAAAAAAAAAAATTTACTTCGAGCATCTACTATGGACACACTGGGTACACAGGGTTAAAAAACACAGATCTCTGACTTCATGAAGCTTCCAGAACAGTGAGGATGGCAGATACAGAAGTAAACAAGCAAAATACAAATGGTGGGAAAGTACTATAAAGGAAACAATGGGGCTCTAGAATAGGAAATGTGGGGACAGGGAACTCTAGGATGGCCTTCACTGACGGCCTCTCTGAGGAGGTGATACTTGCATCGAGACCTGAAGTAGAAGCCAGAAATGCAAAAATTAGGCATTAAGAGCATTCTAGGCAGTTGGAACAGCATGTACAAAGACTGCAAGGCAGAAAAGGAAAAAAAAACACAAAAACTTAGCACATCTGAGGAAACAGGAGACAAGTAATAAGGACAGAGTAGAGGGGAACACATGAGGGTGAAGAGCGAGCAGCGGCCAGGTCTTCCAGGGCTATGGGAGGGACTCCGAATATTACCCAAAGTGTAAGATGAAACCATTAACAGTTTTAAGTAGGACAGTACACGATGCAATTTACATTTAAGATCACCTTGGACATTATACGGATGAACTATGGAGAGAACAGAAGTTGGGAGACCAGTTAGTAGGCTGTTCCAATGGTTCAGTTGAAATGGCACAGACTGGACTAGAGTGGAAGCAGTGATGAGAACATGCTGACATTAGGTATGATTTTAGAGTCCTGGTGGCACAGTGGTTACAACGCTCGCTACTAACTAAAAGGTCAGCGGTTCAAATCCATCAGCCACTCTACAGGGGAAAGACTGGAGAGCTGCTCCTGTAAAGATTATAGCCTTGGAAACCCTATGGGGTGGTTTTACTCTGTCCAACAGTGTTGCTATGAGTTGGAATTGACTGACAGCAACAGGTTGTTTTGGTTTTTACATATTTTAGAGGTAAAACAACACTACTTGCTGAGGTACTGGATGTGAATGATGGAGAAAACTGAGGAATTTAGATTACTCCACATAAGTTTTAAGCAACTGGGCGAACGATGATGCCAATCTCTAGTACGCAACATAAAGTTGCGATGTCTGTGTCTTAGTGATCTAGCGCTGCTATAACAGAAATACCACAAGTGGTTGGCTTTAACAAAGAGAAATTTACTTCCTCACAGTAAAGTAGGCTAAAAGTCCAAATTCAGGATGTCAGCTCCAGGGGAAGGCTTTCTCTCTCTGTCGACCTTCTCATCAATCTTCCCCCGGACTAGGAGCTTCTCCGCGCAGGGACTCGAGGTCCAAAGGACACGCTCTGCTCCTGATACTGCTTTCTTGGTGGTATGAGGTCCGCCAACTCTCAGCTTGCTTCCCTTTCCTTTTATCTCTTGTAAGATAAAAGGTGGTGTAGGCCACACCCCAGGGAAACTCCCTTTACACTCGATCAGGGATGTGACCTTAGTAAGGGTGCTACAATCCCACCCTAATCCTCTGTAACATAAAAATACAATCACAAAATGGAGGACACCCACACAATACTGGGAACCATGGCCCAGCCAAACTGATATACACATTTTTGGGGGGACATAATTCAATCCATGCCAGTCTGTGAGATTAAAAAAAAAAAAGGAAAATAACTAACTGTATGATTAAAGAATTCATAGGAGAGAGTTTGCGCCAGAAATATAAATTTGAGGGCCATCAGCATTTAAGTGGTATTTGTTGTTGCTGTTGGGTGCCGTGGAGTCAATTCTGACTCATACAACTTCATATGACAGAGTACAACTGCCCAATAGGGGTTTCTAGGCTGTAATCTTTATGGGAACAGATCGCCAGGTCTTTCTCCTGCAGAGCGGCTGGGTGGGTTTGAACTGTCAACCTTTGGGTTAGTGGCTAAGTGGTTAACTGTTATGCCACCAGGACTCCTTAAGTGGTATTTAAAGCCAGGGAATTGATCTTATCCTAAAAGAGAGAAGAGACAGAAGAGATGAGAGCCCAAGACCAAGCCCTGAAGAACGCTAACATTTAAAAATCAAATAAAGGGTTGGCAAAGGAAACTGTGACGGAGTAGCTTATGAGACAGCAGGAAAACCATGTATATGGGGTCATGAAAGCCAAGAGAAGAAAGCGTTTGAAGGAGGATCAGAGGGTCTACTGGTTTTGAGTGCTAAGAGGTCAAGTAAGGTGAAGGCTGAGAAGTGTCCTTTGGATCTGTAACCTGGAGATTGCTAGCGACTTAGAACAGAGCCAGTGGTTCACAGTATATTTTGTACACAGCCTTCATAAATACTTAATGACCACTTCATATTCTACTGAGTGAAAATACAGGCATTTTTCCTACAAGAGTGAGTTTTCTACATGTGAGCTGGATACTTAGAATTCAATTAAAGCACATGATTTGCCGTACCTGAACCAATGCTGTTTATATGTAACACAATTTATGATTGGGAACTAGCATTCTGCTTAGGAAAAAGAGGCTGCACGAGTGCCGTTGAGAGGCACATAACTACTCAGTTAGACAGGCTGCCTATTATGTTGGTGTTGTATTCTTTCAATCATTGTGAACAGTTACAAACTCCAAGCCTCCACAGTACAGGCCTCAAGGAGATCAACTCAAATTTCCAGCACCTATGCATGAATCCTTGATATACTCTGGTCAATGCAGTACAGGTTAAAGTACCAGGGGAGGTACTTGGCTAGAGAAGGCCATTTGCCCTTCCGTCTGTTTACCACCCGGAACATGATATGATATTTGGAAGTACAGTGATCTTTGGACCATGAGGAGGAAATCCACAAGCTAAGAAAAGTACAGCAGGGAGACAGGTCCCTTGAGGGTATCCTCAGGCCACTGTACCAGCCCCGAGTTGCCACCTTCCAGATTTCTTGCTGCAGGAAGCATCATTATTACTTATTTTAAGCCACTAGGTATGATTTTTGGAGCCCTGGTGGCACAGTGATTAAGTGTTCAGCTGATAACCAAAAGGTTGGCAGTTCAAATCCACCAGCCGCTCCTTGGGAAAACCCTATGGGACACTTCTACTCTGTACTACAGGGTCACCATGAGTTGGAATTGACTTGACGGCAATGGGTTTTGGTTTAGGTGGATTTTGCAGTTACTAATAGCTAAACAGAAATCCCTGGGTGGTGCAAATAGTTAAGCACTTGACTATTAATAGAAGAAAATTGGTAGTTCAAACCTACCCAGGGGTGCCTTAGAAGAAAGGCCTGGCAATCTACTTCTGAAAGATCATGGCCTTGAAAACTCTACTCTCACACACATGGGGTCGCCATAAGTCAGGGTTAACTTGACGGCAACTGGTTTGTTTTTTGGTTTTGCTTTTTAAATAGCTAAACACAATACTTACTGATACATGCCATGTTTGTTTCATTCGTCCCTAAGTAAGAGTATTTTTAAATGAAGCAATATTTAATACAGGAAGAGAACATAAGAGCTATAGCAAAGTCCACTGCAGTTACAGGGTGTCCATGTGCCATAGTTCTGGACAATGAGATTTTAGGGAAGACTGATGGGAGCTTTTAGGAAAGTTAATCCTTTGCTTACAAGAGGAGAGAGCTGCTGAAGGAAAATGGTAGTTGGGCTATACTTGGCATGCTTTCCACTCTACCCCTCTGCCCTTCCTGCCTTTTAGTTGGTTGTGATAGCTGGAGCTACAGCAGCCATCTTGAAACCATAGGGCAAAAAGCACAAGGATGAAAAGCCCATCTCCAAAAACAGAAAAAAACCTGGCTACTTGATGTCACTAAGCTGCTACATCAGCCCTGAAGACTGCTTTTCTCCAGATTTCTTATTATGTAAGATAATTTAATATCTTTATTGATGAAAGACCTATTATTTACGTTTTTAAAGTTTGTTTATTTTTGCAGCTAAAAGCATTCCTAACTGATGTAACTCTCTACCTTCTCTCAAAGGCCAGAGTGTCTTCATGCTGACCTCTGAATAAATAAGGTTTTCTCCCTACTTTGCCTTTCCACCTCAATTCACAATTTCTTCTCCAATGATGGTTGAAACTGTGCTAATATTCCCATACCAGGAATGCTCCCCATCTAAATCTTTTCCATTCTTAAAGGCCTTGCTTAATTCCCGTGCCCTTCAAGAAGTCTTTCCAAAAGGGCCATCAGGTCTATGTCTTGAAGTCCACAATTCTCTCTATTCATTTACTGAAATTATATTTATGAAATCTAAATATAGACTAAGATACAGCTATTGGCCTCTACTCGTCCAGAACAAAACAGAAAGAAGGAAACCAAACATCCTGAGAAGAACGTAATCTACAGTACTAATAGTCTACATGAAGCATGGCCTCATCTACCTTGAGACAAGAAGAACTAGATGGTGCCTGGCTACCACTAGTGATCATTCTGATCAGGGCCACAATAGACGGATCCAGATAGAACGGAAGAAAAAACTAGAACAGAACTCAAATTCTAAAAAAGTCCAGATTTACTGGACCAGTTGAGACTAGAGAACTCCCTGAGACTATCACCCTCAGATACTCTTTAAACCTTGAACTGAAATTATCCCTTGAGGTCACCTCTCAGCCAAGTAACAGATTGGCTCAAAAAATAAAGAATATCTCCTGAGTAATTAGCTTCTTTACGAAAAATCATCTGCAGAAGACCAAATGGTCAAAAATACTCTAAAGCAAAGATGAGAAGGTAAGGGGGCACAGAAACTATAGAGTACTGGAAATGGTACAACTGGAACAGAATGAGAATGACGACACATTGTGAAAAATGTAACCAGTATCACTGAATAATTTGTGTAGAAATTATTAAACAGGAACCTAAATTGCTGTGTAAACTTTCACAATAAAATATTCTTAAAATAAAATAAACACAGACTATTTCTAATGAAAACTTGACATCTGAATTGAGATGTATTGTTAAGTGTAAAATACATAGTAGGGTTGGAAGGCTTACTGTGAAAAAGATGTAACAAATCATCAATAATTTTATGTTGACTTCTTATTGAGATGATAATATTTTGTATATACTGATAATATTTTGGATAACATTATTAAAATTAATTTTACCTGTTTAAAGTTTAACATGGCTATTAAAAATTTTTAAATTACATATGCTGCTTGCATTATACTGGACAGCACTGTTCTCTAAAGAATCATTTCTGTAAGTTGTACACAAGTAAAAAGTTGAATTGGCAAAAGCTGTGTGACAGACATATTTATAACAGCCATAAAAAAAAAAAAAGCTACTGAGCCTGCTTAAGTACAACCAAAATCCTCATGGGATTTGGTTTCTTGGTTTGGAGGTTTAGGGTCATGGGTTCATAGTCTATCCCAGTTAACTGGCCTAATAACATGTTTAGTGTTCCACCTATTTTGATGCGTAGCGCCTGGGGTCTTAAAAGCATGCAAGCAGCCATCCAAGGCACAACAATTGGTCTCTATTCACCTGCAGCAACAGAGGAAGAAGAGTCAGGAATAGGGGCAGGATAGGGAATGTATGGCTAATTGCCTCTAGGAACAACTGCCTCCTCTGCCATGAGACCAGGAGAACTGGATGGTGCCCTGCTACTATTACTGAACATTTTGATCGAAGATTCTATAGAAGAATCCTGATCAAAAGGGGGGAAATGCAGAACAGAATTTCCAATTCTGATAGACTTGAGAATTCCTGGAGCCATGAAGGCTGAGTGAACCCCTGGAACTATTGCCCCGAGATAATCTTTAAACCTTTAACCAAAAATATTCCCTGAAATTGTCTTAAAACCAAACTAGAGTTTAACTTAAGTAGTAAAAAATGTGCACCTTAAGCATTATGCTATTTTAAAAACTACCCATATGGGATCAAACTGACAACAGCAAGTCGAAAGATTAGATACGAAACCTTAGGAGACAGTGAATTTATGTTAACAGGGGACGAATAACTCAGTAAAGGAAGGTGAAAATGGTTACACACCTCGAAGAATGTACTCAGCATCACTAAATGGTACGTGTAGAAACTGCTGAATTGATTGTATGTTTTGCTGTGTATATTCTCGACAACAAAATAAATAAATAAAATCATTTTTGTCCAGTTGTGACTAGAAGTTTTACCACTCAAGACCCCTTATTATATTTACTTGGAAAGAGCTATTAGCCTGCCTTCTTTATAAAGGCCTATGGAACAAATTCCTCCAAATCAGTGTCAGGAGAAACATCTTATCCCTAAGCAATGGTTAGTCTCATTTTATGAGCAATGCTAATCTCACCTTTGAGCAGGAACCTCTTTCTGTCCGTATCCATAGGAAGCTCAGAGTCAAACTTCTCGCCAAACCTGAGTAATCTGTAATAGGATCTTAAGGAACACTTCGCTAGTTAGCCCTATGATAGTATTCTACCTTTATTTTCTCTTTGCTCGGATATTTTTTTTCCTTTTAAAAGTTATAAATCTTTCTTTTCAATGAGGCAGAAGAAATAATGTTCAATAAGAATCAGAGCCTGGATAAGCCCTAAAAACTTAAAGCAAAGGCAAACTTATTAAAGAAATACATAAAAACTATTAAGATTAACATTATTGTTTTTATTATTTATTATTATACTACTTTATACAGAGTTCCTTCTTCCCCTCCATTAAAGCAATGTAGTACTGAAGAAACTGATTATATTATGGAATACAATAATGGAGCTTAGGAAATTTACTTCTGGAACAAACTAGTAGTAAGGTGTTTTTATCACAGAAGCTGCCTGCCGATACTAAATTTCTTGCTATATAGACTGTGTCTTAGTTATCTGGTGCTGCTATAACAGAAATACCACAAGTGGATTGCTTTAATAAACAGAAGTTTATTCTCTCCCAGTCTAGCAGTCCAAATTCAGGGCATCAGCTCCAGGGGAAGTCTTTCTCTGTCGGCTCTGGAGGAAGGTTCTTGTCATCAATCTTCCCCTGGACCAGGAGCTTCTCTGCACAGGAACCCTGGGTCCAAACGACACACTCTGCTCCCAGTGCTGCTTTCTTGGTGGTATGAGGTTCCCCTGTCTCTCTGCTTGCTTCTCTCTTTTATATCTCAAAAGAGATTGGCTTAAGACACAATCTAATCTTGCAGATCTCATCAACATAACTGTCACTAATCCATCTCATTAACATCATGGTGACAGGATTTACAACACATAGGAAAATCACATCAGATGACAAGATGGTGGACACTCATAAAATACTGGGAATCATGGCCCAGACAAGTTGATACACATTTTGGGGGGATACAATTCAATCCATGACAGGCTGAGATAATCAGTTTTAAACTGCATCTTAAATAAGAGCATAATAATACCCTAAGTGTTGAACTCTGGAAATATTTTAGGAGTAATGCTTATAAATTTAGTTACAATCACTGGTGTGATTTTTTCTGTTCTTTGGAGACTTTTGTTGTTATTTCCTTGGTCTTGATGGTGCAGTGGGTAAAGAGCTACGGCTGCTAACAAAAAGGTTGGCAGTTTAATCCCACCAGCTGCTCCTTGGAAACCCTATGGGGCAGTTCTACTCTGTCCTTAAGAGTCGCTATGAGTTGGAATCGACTCGACGGCAGCAGATTTGGTTTTTGTTTTTACAGTTCAGTAGGCTATAAAAAAAGCACACTGCCACATCTTGTTTAAAAATGAAAATATAAATTGTCATAATGAAACTCCAGCTTCCCTGTTTACTTTGCCTCCTGTGTGACAGATGTAGAAGAAGCAGAAACCTTGAATTTTAAAAAAACATCATTCAAGCCATCCAGACTTGCTTTCATGTTTTAATCACTGCTTAGTCTCTCTCCCATGCCCCAGCTGGTTATGATGATGCTGGTGTAGTGCTGGGAATGGGAGAACGGGTCAGGGGAGGAACAGGAACGAGACCAAAACCAAAGAACAGCTTCAATGTATCTGAAAGGACTGGTTTTCTAAAAGTTTTGGATTTTTTAAAATGTCACTCTGTTACCCAACTCAGTAACAGAACGTACTCTGGATAAAACATTTCCAGTCAGCAGAAGATCAATACTAAAACAGTTGCATTTGTCAGAAGGGATCTTTAAGTACATATTCACACTGCATGTATGCACGCATGCACGTACCAACTTGGGCTGGGGGCCAGTACCGACTCCAGTCCACAACTGACACCAATCCACAACCAGCCAGGGTTTTGACAGATGAAAGGGTGGGGAGCTGGGTAAATGGCAATGAGACACAACAAAACGCTTTTTCTGTAAAGCCTAGCATTCAAAATTAGATTTGATTCACTGAACTTTTTTTTTAACCTTTTGCTTTCATTGAGTTCACGTGTTCTAGCCTGAACTGTTTACAAAAGTTTATTTTAAAAATTTGATGCAGCTGCCAGTTCCACCAATTACTGTGATTCATTCAGATTTTTTTAGTCCCTGTCTTAAATCCCTAGTATAGGATATGTCTTAGTTATCTAGTGCTGTTATAATAGAAATACCACAAGTGGATGGCTTTAACAAACAGAAGTTTATTCTCTCACAGTTTAGGAGGACAGAGGTCCAAATTCATGGTGCTCTAAGGGAAGGTCCTTGTCATCAATCTTCACCTGATCTAGGAGCTTCTCAGAGCAGAGACCCCGTGTCCAAAGGACAGGCTAGCTCCAGGTGCTTCTTTCTTGGTGGTATGAGGGCTCTGTCTCTCTGCTGGCTTCTTTATGTTTTTATCTCTTGTAAGATAAAAGGTGATACAGGCAACACCCAGTGAAACTCTCCTTACATAAGATCAGGGCTGTGACCTGTGTAACAGTGTTGTATCCCACCCTAATCCTCTTTAACATAACCTAATCTTACCTCATTAACCACAGGCAGAGATTAGGATTTAAAACACACAGGATAATTACATCAAATCATAAAATGGAAGACAACCACATAATACTGGGAATCGTGGCCTAGCCAAGTTGACACACACTTTTTGAGGACACAATTCATTCCTAACAGAGTATCAGGAAATCTGGTGGTGCAACAGTTAAGCACTAGGCTGCTAACAGAAAGGTTGTAAATTTGAACCCACCCAGGAGCTCCGTGGGAGAAAGACCTGGAGATCTGCTTCCATAAAGATTATAGCCTAGGAAACCCTATGGGGCAGTTCTACTCTGTCACATGGGATTGCTATGAGTCCGAATTCACTCAACAGAACACACAACAACAATACAGAATACATTATGTGTAAATGCACTGGTCCAGAGGCTGCATTACACCAGCATTTAGCTCTGCATTCACCCTTAACTACACAATGGGGTGAAAAAAAGAAGGACAAAAAGCTAGAAATAAGAAAACAGTCATACCTTACCTCTAGTTCCCATACACTCACAAGCTTTCTAATTCATGATCAAGAAGTCTAAATTTAGACTGACTAAGGAAAATAAGATACTATCACACACATCCTCTTCAGTCAGGAAGAGATAAAGTTAATAATATCTGTAAAGCCTTCAAACCACAGGAATTCAGAGACACTTAACATTAATTATTTAAATAACTACTAATCTCTTACAAAGCCAAGGAAAAAAGACCAAATGGTTTAGGTCACTTGACCAGAGTGTACAAATACTATTTCTTTTCTTCCAACAAAAAGGAATGTGGAAAATTAATTATTTCTTAAATTAAAGCCAACTGATCATCTGAAGATATTTCTCTGTTCAAGAACTATTTCTATATAGAACACTCCACCCAAAAACAGCACGATATACATTCTACTCCAGTGCACACGGATCATTCTCCAGGACAGACCACATTTTAGCACAAAGCAAGTCTTGATAAATTTAAAAACACTGAAATCATACAGAATTATTTTATCTGACCACAACAGAGTGAAGCCAGAAATCAGTAACTGAAAAAAACCCTGGAAAACACACAAACATATGGAAATTAAACAACACACTGTTAAACTACCAGCAGGTCAAGGAGGAGCCCTGGTGGCAACAGTGGTTAAGAGCTCAGCTGCTAACCAAAAGGTCGGTAGTTTGAATCCACCAGCCACTCCTTGGAAACCCTATGCGGCAGTTCTACTCTGTCCTATGGGGTCGCTATGAGTCAGAATCGACTCTTCAGCAATGGGTCTGGTTTTTCTTTTGCAGTTAAGGAAGAAATCCAAAGAGAAATCACAAATTTCTTAAGAGTCATATGAAAATAAAAGCACAAGATACTAAAATACATGGGATGCAGCGAAGGTAGCACCCAGACAGAAACTTATAGCAATAAATGTCTACATGAAAAGACAAGAAAGATCTCAAATCAACAGCCTAACTTGACAAGTCCAGGAACTAGAAAAAGAAGAACAAACTAAGCCTAAACCTACTAGAAAAAGGAAATAACAAAGATCAGAGCAGAAATAAATAACATCAAAAACAACAGAGGGAATCAATAAGACCAGAAGTTGGTTCTTTGAGAAAATATCAATAAAACTGACAAACCTTTAGCCAGACTGACAAAGACAAAAGAGAAAAGATACAAATACCCAAAATAAGAAATAAAAGAGGGGACATTACAACTGACTTGGTAGAAATAAAGAGAATTATGACAGAATATTATAAACAACTGTATGGCAACAAACTGGATAACCTAGATAAAATGGACAAATTCAGAGAGGCACACAATCTACCCAAACTGACTCAAAATAGTCTCAACAGACCCATAACAAGCGAAGAGATTGAATCAGAGATCAAAAACCTCCCAACAAAAAAAAAGTCCTGGGCCACAGGCTTTAAATCAAGTATTTAGGAAGAAATGACACCAATACTGTTTAAACTAAACTCCTCCAAAAGATAGAGAAGGAAGGAATACTCCCTAATTCATTCTATGAAGCAAATACAACCCTCATACCAAAACCAGACAGACACCACAAGAAAACTACAGGCCAATATCTCTTATGAATACAGATGTAAAAACCCTCAACAAAACACCAGCGAACAGAATCCAACGGCATATTAGGAGTCATACATCACGACCAAGTGGGCTTTATTCCAGGAATACAGGGACGGTTCAACGTTAGAAAGTCAATCAATGTAATATACCACATCAGTAGAACAACACAAAGGAACCACATGATCATCTCTATGGATGCAGAAAAAGCATCTGATAAAATCCAACACCCTTTCTTTATGAAAACCCTAAAGAAGATTGGAATAGACGGGAAATTCCTCAGTATGATCAGGGTATATATGAAAAGCCAACAGCCAACATTGTACTTAACAGAGAAAGACTGTCAGCTTTCCCCTTGAAATTGGGAACAAGACAAGGGTGCCCACTCTCACCACTTCCATTAATATTGTATAGAAGTCCTAGCCAGAGCAATAAGACAAGAAAAAGAAATAGAAGGTATCCAGACTGGAAAATAAGTAAAATTATTTCTATTCAGAGATGACATGATCCTATATATAGAAAATCCTGAAGAGTCCACAAGAAAGCTTCTAGAGCTAAAAGAGGAATTTAGCAAAGTTGCAGGGTACAAGGTCACCAAACAAAAATCAGTTGGGTTTCTATACACCGGCAATGAGAAATTTGAAAGGAAAATTAGGGAAACAACTCCATATACAATAGCATCTAAGAGAATAAAATACCTAGGAATAAATTTAACCAGGGCCATGAAGGACTTATACAACAAAAACTATAAAACACCACTGAGAGAGATTGAAGATGACTTAAATAAATGGAAAGATGTTCCATGGTCATGGAATGGAAGACTTAATATTGTTAAGATGTCAATACTACCCAAAGCAATCTACTGATTCAATGCAATCCTGATCAAATTCCAACAGCCTTATTTACAGAATTAGAAAAATCAATTCTCAACTTTATATGGAATGCCAAGAGGCCCCAAATAGCTAAAGCAATGTTGAAAGACAAGAACAAAGTAGGAAGACGCACATTTCCTGATTTTAAAACATACTATACAGCTACAGTAATCAAACAACCTGGTACTAGTGTAACAGTATGCATATATAGACCAATGGAACAGAATTGAGAGCCCAGAAATAAACTCACACATCTATGGTCAACTGATGTTTGCAAGGGTACTAAGTCCATCTAATGGGAAAAGAAGAGTCTCTTCAATAAATGGTGCTGAGATTTCCATGCGTAGAAAAATGAAACAGGATCCATGTCTCACACCATACACAAAAACTAATTCAAAATGGATTAAGGAACTAAATGTGCAAACTAAAACTACATAATTTCTAGAAGAAAAAGCAGGGGTAAAGCTGTCAGACCTAGCTTTTAACAATGGATTATCTAATATAATAAATATAATTAAAAAAAGCACAAATAGTAAAAGACAAAAAATAAATAAATAGGACCTCATCCAAATTAAAACTTTTGTTCATCAAAAGACTTTACCAAAAAAGTGACAAGACAAGCTATCGACTGGAAGAATATCTTAAGAAACCATATATTCAACAAGAATCTAATAACCAAAATAGATATAAAACTTTGACAACTTGTGAGCTGCCATCTAAGATACATCTATTGGTCCCAGCATGTTCGGAGCAAAGGAGAATGAAGAAAACCAAAGACACAAGGAAAATATTTGTCCAAAGGACTAATGAACTGCATAAACCACAGCCACCATCAGCCTGAGCCCAGAAGAACTAGATGGTGCCCGGATACCAACATCAACAGCTCTGACAGGGATTCCAGCTCATAGTGACCACAAACGACAGAGCAGAATTGTCCCATAGGGTTTCAAAGGCTGTAATCTTTATGGAAGCAGACTGTCACATCTTCTCCCAAGGAGCGATGGTGGGTTCGAACTGCTGACTTTTTGGTCAGCAGCCGAGCGCTTAACCACTGCTCCACCAAAGCTCCTAGAGTAGGCATAAAAAATCAAAACCAAACTCATTGCCGTTGAGTCGATTCCAACTCACAGCGACCCTATAGGACAGAGTGGAACTGTCCCATAGGGTTTCCAAGGAGCGGCTGGTGGATTCGAACTGCCGACCTTTTGGTTAGTAGTCAACTGCTTAACGACTACACCACCAGGACTCCAAAGTAGGTGTAACCAAAACCAAATCAAACCCGCTGCTGTTGAGTTGATTCCAACTCATAGAGACCCTACAGAACAGAGAAGAACTGTTCCACAGGGTTTCCAAGGAGCACCTGGTGGATTCGAACTGCCTACCTTTCGGCTAGCAGCGGAACTCTTAGCCGCTATAGGTAGAGATAAAACACTTATCAGCCAGGAGTTGATTACTGATAAAGCTAGGATATGGTTCCATGGAGGTTCATTATGCTGTTCTCTACTTTTGCACATTTGAAATTTTTCATTAAAAAAATTAAAATATAACTGTTTACAAAATGTTACCTAAGTGACTCTCTGAACACTATATTTTTAAAAAGTTGAGTGAAACCTCATGTAAAGCTGCTGATTTAGCTCTCCGACAGAAAAGAGAAATATGCAATAAAAAAGCTAAGGAAAGGCCAAGTTAGGTATTTTGTTGCAGTATGTATCCATACCAGAAGTCCCGGAATAAAGAAACACGGTCATAGAGTGCAAAAGAAATACAGCTACCTATGAATACAAGATTCCCTCAAGTTCATAAACTAAGGAGGTTGTTATCTTGGTACTTCTATAAATCTGGAAAAAATTAATCTACCAATTCATAAGATTAGAAGGCTTCATTATTTCAAATAATAAAGCAGTTAAATTTTCTGAACTGATCCTGGATAATTACTGCTTATATATAATAATGAATTAAAATACTAGGGAACTGCAAATTACATAAATTTCTTTTTTATGAGTATTTTCCAAAAACTATGCTCTTGCACAAGAAAGGACATCACTTTTTAAAAAAGAAAACAAAGACAGGAACACATAAGAGGAATAATTCAGAAAAGATCCAAGGATCACCCACCCCTCAAAAGAATTAACGACCAACATTCATTAACGTCAAAGGGCTGATTAAAAGACCTGAGACCTCCACCACAGGGATAATTCCAGGACAATAATGCCCCCCCCCACCCCCTAAGGCTTTTCTACAGACAACTGCAAGGATAAAAATGTCAACCACTTCAGAAATGTAAAAGGTTCTACAAATAAACTTTATGGAATGATTCATGGTGTTTGGATAAGCCTAACGTATCTCTTAACTTATAGTACTTCCAACACAGGGTGTTTTATTTCTTTTCTGGAAAGAAGCTTCTTTAATGAAGTCCCTAGTGATATGACTATATGGTAGTGACCCTGCAAAAAAGATGTACCAGAGATGAGCAGACTCTCACTGACTTTTCACAGGATTACAGAATTCATTCTAGGTTTAGACTGCTCCCCAGGTTCCTTGCAATCCTGGAGTTTATTTTTCATTCATGGTTCCTGTATTTGAAAAGGTATTAGACATGTAAAACATTATATATTAAGCTTTTCTTTCCCCCTTCAATTATCTTTCGCTTCTAAAGAATTAACTATGGACACTGGACATATCAGTACGCTTGTTTATGATCCTAAGCGGATAGAAACAGTAAACTTAATCGTATACTAAAGATACAGAAGTCAATTCTTTAGCTTATCTGCCATTACTTGTTAGATGAATGCTGTCTTTTTGTTGTATAATCTTACCACATGCCTACACAAAATGAACTGCCTTGTTTCCAATATATGTAGTGTTCAACAGCACAGTACACCTTCCCAGAATTCCACAGATGTCACTCTGTCACCTAACAGGCCCTGGAAACAGAATGTCTGGGTTTGAATCCTGGCTCCACTAGTTACCAATAAATTGCTTAATTTCTTCACGTTTCTGTTTCCTTATTTATAAGATGGGGATAATAATAATACCTATCTCATAGCCTTGTGGAGAAATGTTACTGAGTTAATATGCGTGAAGCACTCAATACGTGCTAGCTAAATCATATTTATATGTTGAAAATAACGTGGCACGAGACAGGAAGGCTTACTGACTTAAGTAAGAAAAGGATCGTTTTATAAAAGACTATGAAATCTGAGCATGCTTCAGTGTTGGACACTTTTTTTTTAACCTATTATTTGTAGATTATATATCTGTTTGATTTATTTCATTAAATTCTTCACAGAGAAAAACAAAATACCTTCCTTGTTATTCATTCAAATAGTAAAGCTGTATACACATCAGAACTGAATTTGTTGTTTACTGTGTACATTATAACTATTATTATTATTATTATTATTATTATTATTGTCATTTCATAGTAATCATGCTTCTTGGGTGACTCATCAAACTGCTCAAGAAGCCGGAGGTAACATCTTTTGCAGCTATTCTGCAAAAGTTTATTGGAAGGTCTAAGTTTAAAACTTCTGAAATAAAGCCACAGATGGTGCTACTATTGCTTTGCAGACTGAATTTTACCTGGCTGAGTTTTCTACTGTGCGTCATTTTTTTCATTGAATATGTATTCCACAGGTAGCAAAGTTTAGTATGTCAATAAAAACCTTTTACTTGCATTATATCTGATGGAAGCCCACATATAAACTTTGACTAGCTTTCTTTAAACATGCTTTTGGTTTACAGTGTCATACTGACTCTATACAGAAATAAATAATCCGAATTATCTGACTGCACAAAAATTCTCCAAATAGAATTACCAACAAACAATGGCTCTCTATGAATTTAGATGAGATTAAGAACTGTTTCATAAGCAGTTTTCAGGTGATTGCAGCTGGTCTTTTAGAGCCCTCTGTTAACTTACTTAAATTATAAAACGTAGAAATCTGCTCTCATTCAGGACTGTTGAGAAATAATATCGATGTCCTTAATTTTGATATAATTAAGAAGACCATCACTGGAATATGCTGCCTTAGTGAATATGTCTGGCAGGCAAAGTAGCTTAGACGCTGTCAGAGACTGAACTCAGTAATGCTTCTGTAAAGTCAATGAACTTTACACAAATGTGATTTCTGAAAAGCAAACCGTATGTACAAGCCTTGTAAGTCATACAGTTACAGATTTATTTATACTTTACTTTTAACCGGTGGGTGAGGAGAATAAATGTACTATAAATTTTTAAGTATAAGATTATTTTTAAAAATCTTGTCAAATATAGAGATGCATAAAGTTCCTATTGTCTAATACTATACACATATTTCCAAACCTAGAAACAGGCTAAAGCAAAGTACTGACTGGAGGGGAAAAAAGTAAATAAAAAGTTGAGTCCTTATGTGAGATCAGAAAGACTTTAAAATAAGCGTCCCTACAAATCTCAAATATAAATAACCTCAAACTCCTCCTTCCCTTGATTCCACTGAAATAAAGTACTCTGACTTAGGTAAGTTTGTGTCTTGTTTTGTTTTTAAGGAAATTACTGAATTAAAATTAAAAAAATGTTTCCAGTCACTGGTATATCCGTATTATAACGTATTACATTGTAAAGGTTACAATGTAAAAAGGAAAAATGGTACATATATGATATGTTAAAATAAGCAGCCTATTTTATTATTTGGAAAAACGCAAAGACTTAAAATGTCTTCTTCCGAGTAAATGCACACCGCCTACGAGAGGATGCATAAATATTTAAATTTGATCTGTAAGGAATCCCCAAATGACAACATTTCAAAATGAACCATCAAATGTACACACACATTTACATATATCACATACAGAAACAGTCCAGCAGGTAAAAAGCAAAAGTGTTCACAGCCTTTATATCCAAGTGACAAAACTTTATAAATGGTATTACTTCCTTTAAAATGTTGTCTTTTATATGTTTTACAATAAACCTATTGCTTTTCTAATCAGTTACAAAATGAGAATAAGACAAAAATAAAGCAATAAAGTTTAGATTTTTAAATGAAGACAAATAACATAAAAAAAGTATGACCAAAAAGTGACAAAACAAGACAGGCCAGATAAACACTCCCCTTTAGAAACCATTGGTCAAGTACACCGAGAAATCACAGAAAGGATGAGTGTCATTCACTTTACTATTGAAGACAAGTTACAGTTCCTTTATTGCTGAATGGCAATCACATTACCCTACTTGTTATTGCACAATTATGATTACCTTAACTTCTAAAAAGCTTATTTTTAAAAAATATTAAATGTTCAGGCTAATAAAACAACAAAGATAGTAAAATTAGGAAAACTACTCTTCTGGCTAAAATTAATAATATCTGACCATATATATAATGACTGTTTTCAAAACAGAGTCGAAGCAGGTACCACTGTTCTGGGACATCTTCCTTTTGTACTTGTGGTTATTTTTAGTGTGTTTCTCAGATAAATATAACTTCTGTAAGTTATTCAAGTTACCTGGGAAATGAGAAAAGGGTTTTTACCATTTCAGGGTAGAATGATACTCCTTTTGTCCATCCACCTATCTTCAAAACAGTGTTGCCTAGGATGACCACTCAAGTGATCCCACAAGGACGTCAGCTGGATATCCATCAGGTTCTGAGAAATGACTTGTGTGCTGGCATAATTTAAAAGACGAAAACATAATAAAAAGCCCACATCTTCATTATGCACAACTTAAGAGTGAACCTATCCCTACTTCAGAATAAAGAGATTTTGGGAAAATATTCTCCCAGTTTCTTATTTGTCTTGGCTGCCTGTCCTAAGTCCCAAAGGAGTACTGCAGACAGTACGTTGGGAACTGAAACAGCCATCTGCTTGCTTTCTATGCCAGTTAGGAGTCGTACAGCACCTCTGAGAGGCAAGGTGTCCCAAATTTTTAGCAAAACTATCTTTCTCTGGGTATGGAAAATTAACAAGAAACAACATCTCTGCATCAAAGCATGAACTGAATGGTTGCTACTGAACCAACAATTCTTCCCTTAGGTAAAAGAGAAATTCACCTGTGTGGGATTAAAAAGTACCGATTTCAGAGCAAAAGATCAAGTACTATTAATGCTTGTCCAGATCATGCATAGCAGCAAAGCAAGACCTTTTGACAAAGAGTTTGGAAGATACAACTATTGGTCTCTACTCGTCTGGAACAAAAAAGAATGAAGGAAACCAAAGACTCAAAGAAGAAACTAGTCCACAGGACTAATAACTCACAGGAACCACAGCCTCATCTAGCTTGAGACCAGAAGAACTAGATGGTGCCTCTGGCTACCACTATCGACCGTTCTGACTACGGATACAATAGAAGGTCCCAGACAAAAAGGGAGAAAATTGTAGAACAAAACTCAAATGCCTAAATATGGCCAAACTTACTGGATCTATAGAGACTAGAGGAACCTCCAAGGCTACTGCCTTAAGACACTGTTTGAACTTGGAACTGAAGCCACTCCCAGCCATCACCTTTCATTCAAACAATAGACTGGCTTACAAAATAAACAATATCACCCATGAATCTGATGCTTCCTTAAATAATCAACTATATGAGACCAAACAGTCAACATTTACCCTAAAACAAAGATGAGAAGCTATGGAGGGGCAGGGAAGCTAAATTAATGGAAACAGAACAAAAAGAATGGAAATAATGAGAATGTTGACACAGTGTGAAAAATGTAACCAATGTCATGGAACAAGCTGTATAAAAAACTGTTAAATGGAAACCTAATTTGCTATGTAAACTTTTACCTAAAACACAATAAAATATTAAATAAATAAATAAAGCCCAGAATCTGCAGCCTGGTCCAGAAGACAGAATCTCCAAAAAGAAGAAGAAAGAGTTGGGAAAAGGTAAATACAGACACAAAAATTGAAAAACTGTAATGATTTTTTTAAATACTAGACATAATGAATCCTTCTATGCCTATCACTTCAATATGGAAGACAATTATCAGAGTTATATTTGCTATTATATGACACTGTTTTGACCACATCGAGATACTTAACAATGAGTTAAGACCCATACAGTCTTCATCAAAATACATAAAATGTATTAAAATTTGTCCTTATTCATCACCTCTGCAATAGCTACTATTGCTGAGCACTCTTCCTTCTCGCCAGTTTCTCCTTTTAGGACTTAAATGACAAGTGAGCTATTTATTTTTAATAATTGTTTCTTTTTTCACTTCTTTTCTATTCCTCCGTCCCTAAATCGAGACATTGTACTTTTGGACAATCCTCCCTCCCTTCCTTGGTGAATTCATCTAATCTCATACTGATATTATTTTTTAGTCAATCAAATGCCCACACTAATTTATATTTTTAGCCCTACTTTCTTTCCTGAGGGCCAATTTCACATTTTTATTGGGATTAATGAGAGATCAAAGATGACTCCCCAGTTCCTACACTATTTGTTCTTTGATTATGTATCTTTCTGTATTAGAGTAGACTAAAATCAGGAAAGTTAAAAGGAAGGCTGATCACAGTATATATAGTGATGACCAAAAAAAAACAAACCAGTTGCTGAAGTAGCAAAAAATGAAGGCTGGCATTAAGAGAGGAAATAGAAAAATCCTAAGTAAAACTAAAAAGCTTAGCAATCTGAGACCATTTGGAATATGCCACTCTGGTTATTTTCCCTTGGTCCCCTCCAAGGAGTCAGCTTTCCTCAACTGCCACTTTTGGTTTAGGGCTCCGGCACGTGCTACACATAACAGAGTCACTCAACTGCCTGACGAAATTGTAAGACATGAACACTGCAGTGAGGACAAGTCTCAGGGGCAAATGGAGCAAGAGGGAGAGGAGAGGCGCACTCTAAGCAGAAAGGGAAGGATGTGCAAGGATAAAGGAGAGGAACATAACAGTGGAAAGTCTGTGGACAAGCAGAGGGTTCATCACAACTCAAACGTACGGTATGTATGCACAAAGGTGCGAAAGCAGAAGATGAGGCTGGAGTGCCGCCCAACTGCCAAGAGCCTCAACACCACCATGGCAAGGAGCGTGGCCTGGATTAGCCTGTAAGAGATAGCCAGCCATCATGAAGTAGAAGAGTCAAATGATTCGATCTGTGTCTTCAAAAGACAAACCTGGGAAAAGAGTGGAAGGCAGATAAACACGCTGCTGTCGAGTCGATTCCGACTCATAGGGATCCTATAGGACAGGGTAGAACTGCCCCACAGGGTTTTCAAGACTAATCTTTACATAAGCAGATTGCCACATCTTTGTCCCAAAGAGCAGCTGGTGGGTTCAAACTGCTGACCTTTTGGTTAGCAGTCGAACTCTTAACCACTGAGTCACCAAGATTCTTGGAAGGCAGATAGCAGCAGATAAATAAAGGGGAAAGAGATCTGGATGAAGACGTGGATTGAGGGTAGTAGAGATAAAGAAGAGGACATTGATCTGAGAGAGATTAGAGAAAAATGACTGGCTCTGACTGATGGCAGGATCTATGTGGCACAGTGGCATCCAGTAATGTGCTGATTGCACAAGGTAGTGAGGAAGACAATGAGAACAAAAACTATGTGTGGATTCAAACTGCCAACCTTTCAGTTAATTATAACATTCTTTCTATTTACAATCACAAAGCAATGAGAGATTCTGTAGCTTGAAAAATCACTCACAATACTTGACAGCCACACCAGCAATTCATCATTGCAAGTATTTTAAGTCCTCTTAAGGGCACCAAACACTTTCAGCTTCCATTACAAATTTCTTTCTTTTTTTTTTCCAGACATTTTGGCTATTATTCAGATCTCAGGGAAATGTTAAACACAGGCAAAACACTCAAGCTGAAATATCAAAATATTACTATAATCATAACCATTAGCTTTAAGACATAGTGAAGAGGCCTGAAGCAACCGGGGAAGACCAACAGTCAGGAACAGGAGGAGGATATGGAACGTGTGGCTAACTGCCTCCATGAACAACTGCCTCCTTTGCCAGGTGTCATGGATTGAAGTGCATCCCCCAAAAATGTGTGTCAACTTGACTGGGCCATGATTCCTGGTATTGTGTGGTTGTCCACCATTTTGTGATCTGAGTGATTATCCTATGTGCTGTAAATCCTAACCTCTATGATGTTAATGAGGCAGGACTCAATCTACAGGATTAGGTTGTACCTTGAGCAGAGAGGGAATTCATACCACGAAGAAAGAAGTGCCAGGAGCGGAGTACATCCTTTGGACCCAGGATCCTTCTGCTGAGAAGCTCCTACACCAGGGGAAGATTGATGACAAGAACCTTTCCCCAGAGCCAACAGAGAAAGACTTCCCCTGGAGCTGGCGCCGTAAATTCAGACTTCTAGCCTCCTAGACTGTGAGAGAATAAATTTCTCTTTGTTAAAGCCATCCACTTGTGGTATTTCTGCATGGCAGCACTAGATAACTAAGACACCAGAAGACCAGAAGAACTGGATGGTGCCTGGCTATCATTACTGACCATTTCGATCGAAGATTCTATTGAAGAATCCTGAACAAATTCCTGATTCAAATCCTCATAAAATCCAGATTTTTCTGGAGCTATGGAAGCTGGATAAACTCCTGAAACTACTGCCCTGAGATAATCTTTAAACCTTAAACAAACAATATCCCCTGATCCCTGATGGACCAGGAGAAAGGTAGGGTGCAGAACTCAAATTCTAGTAAAAAGACCAGACTTAATGGCTTAGTATCTGTAGTGATGTCTGCTTTGAAAACTCTTCCCTCTTATTGGTAATCTGTACTTCCTCTTTTTTTAA
Source organism: Trichechus manatus latirostris (assembly GCF_000243295.1). NCBI lineage: Eukaryota > Metazoa > Chordata > Mammalia > Sirenia > Trichechidae > Trichechus > Trichechus manatus. The sequence goes on from NW_004444054.1 coordinate 2,274,129, forward strand.
TCTCAATCTTTTCAAAGAGCCATATAAAAAGGAACCTCAAAGAAATGAGCCCAACATCCTGCTCATCTTTTACCCTCCAGGAATGTACTGAATCATAAACTCAATGGGCTGTAAAGGCAGAAAAACCTAGCAAAAAGACATTGCAAAGAGGCTAAAAAGCTAAGCAGAGTTTTTATTAGCCTCACAATACTAAGGAGAGAAAATTGAAATTCTGTGCTTGCCAAGTTAGGGGGATCTTGGTAAATACTCTCAACTTTCAACTGAGACCTGAGAAGTACGAAGCACCAGTTGTTGTTGGGTGCTGTGGAGTCGATTCAAACTCATGGCAACCCCATGTGTTACAGAGTGGAACTGCCCCCATAGAGTTTTCTCGGCTGTAACCTTTTCAGCAGAAAACTGCCAGGTCTTTCTCCCGTGGAGCAGCTAGTTGGCTTCAAACTGACAACCTTTCAGTTGGTAGCCAACTGCTTAACTGCTGCACCACCAGGGTTCCTTATGCACTAGTAATCCGTTGCCATCAAGTTGATTCTGACTCATAGTAACCCTACAGGACAGAGCAGAACTGCCCCTTAGGGTTTCCAAGGGACAACTGGTGGATTCAAACTGCCAACTTTTTGGTTAGGAGCCTGAGTTCTTAACCACTGCGCCACCAGGGCTCCTATGCACTAGTCGGAAGGCTATTTTATGTCCTGACTGCCCTGACTTCGGCCTCATATCCTATCAATCACTAATGAATCAAAGTGATCAATGCTTTTCTAACTGCCTGCCAGAGAATATTAAATCCCATCTGGAGAAAGATAACAATTCAGACCCCCTATAAATTTTCATCACAGTGTTAATAAAACATTACTAGACATCCCAGGAAAAAGGATCAAATGATCAAAAATCAGACCACAGAAATAAGCTCACAGGTGATCTAGATTTAGAGTCATTAGTCAGGAACTTTACACAACTATATAACTAATACACTCCAAAAATTTGATGAAAACATAGACAGTTCCACCAGATAACTTGAATCTGTGTAAACTTCAGGACTGAAATTAAGAACTTAATAAACTGGGTATAACAGGATATTAGACAGAGAAGATATGATAAGTGAACTGGAAGAAAGGTCAGCAGGAAATATTCAAACTGATATACAGAGGGGAAAAAAGGATGGAAACAATGCGATGATCTAACATACATGTAGCTGGAGCCCCAGAAGGAAAGGGGAAAATAAGATGGAAACAATATTTAAAGAGACACTAGCTAAGTAATTTCCCAAAATGACAAAAGACAGCAGTCAGACTCAAGAAGCTCTACAACACCATGCAGAAAAATTACATAAAAGCCACACACATGCACATAATAGTAAAAACTGCTGCCAACCGAAGACAAAGAATAAACCTTAACAACAGCCAGAGGAAAATGCAGTAACTTCAAAAGAGCAGCAATAAGACCAAAAGCTGACTTTTTAACAGAAACAGTGGAAGCCAGAATACAATAACATCTCAAAGGTACTGAAAGAAGAGACCCTTTAAAAATTAAGGTAAAATTAACACCTTTTCAGGCAAACAAGAACAGAGAACTCATCACCAGAAGACTTGTACTAAAAGTAATACTAAAGGGAGCTCCTCAGACAAAAGGAAAACCACCCAGATGCAAATACAGTAAAACAGGAAGAAACAAAAACTTCCAGAAAGGGTAAATGTGAGGACAAGCTGAAATGAGTAATGGCTGTTTTAACAACAGCAACACAATCATTATCACCAAAACAACAACAAGAATAATGTCTTTTGGAGTTTAAAACAAAGCATAAGGTGGAAGAGCGACAAATGGGATTAAATTGTTGTGAGGCACTTCCATTATCCTGGAAGCACTAAAGGTAATAATTTATGATAGACTCAAATAAGTCGAAGATGCATATTATAAACTCCAGGTTAAGCAGGGGGAGTCCCTGAGTGGCACAATCCATTAATCCACCACTAGCTGAAAGGTTGGCAATTGGAATCCACCCAGAGGCACCTTGAAAGACAGGCTTGGCGATTTGCTTCCAAAAGGTCACAGCCTTGAAAATCCTACGAAGCAGTTCTACCCTGCACACAGTGGGGCAGCATAAGTCAGAACTGACTCAACTACAACTAACAACAAGGTTAAGCAGTAAAATAATAATAAAAGAATTTAAGATAAACAAGCTAAAACAGGATAAGGAAAGAAAAAAAAGGATGATTAATCAAAAAGAAAGCAAGAATGGGGGGGCAGTTATAAAGAACCAATGATGCAAACAGAAAATAAACATTAAGATGGTAAATTTAAACCGACATAACATAGTACAGTAAGTGTACTAAATGTAAAAAACTGATACTATCAAACTTAATAAAAAACAAAACCCAATTATATGATCCTTAATGAGAGTCATCTTAAGCGTAAGAAAAAAGAAAGTTGAAGAGAAACAATGGAAAGAGTAGCCAAAAAAAAAAAGCAATATTATTATCAGAAAAAAAAATAGACTTTAAGGCAAGAATTATTACCAGAGATAAAGACGATGAAAGTATCATAATGATAAAAGGATCAATCTAACAGGAAAATACAATAATCTCAAATTTATTTGCAGCTAAATCTCAGAGAACTAGAAGAATATATACAGATGCAACCACAAGCCAAGATGGACATTTTAACATTTTTCTCAATTAACTGATTAAAAAAAAGACAAAAATGTCAGTAATATAGATTTGAACATAATTAATAAATTTGTTCTTTTTGACAACGACTAAGACACCTTTCCTCTTCAATTTGTCATTCCCAGTATAGTAGACCATACGATTGTCTGATTCAAAACGGCCAATACCAGTCCATTTCAGCCTACTAATGCCTAGGATATCTACCTTCAAGCATTCCATTTCATTTTTGACAACTTCCAATTTTTCTAGGTTCGTACTTCTTACATTTTACGTTCTGATTATTAATGGATATTTGCAGCTGTTTCTTCTCATTTTGAGTTGGGCTATGCCGGGAATGACAAACTGAAGAGGAACAGCATCGCACTCATTGTCAAACAGAACATTTCAAGATCTATCCTAAAGTACAATGCTGTCAGTGATAGGATAATATCCACATGCATAAAAGGAAGACCAGTTAATAATATGACTATTATTCAAATTTACGCACAACCACTAATGCCAAAGATCAAGAAATTGATCAAACATGCAATTAAGATGCATTGATAACTACCAGTGATTGGAATACGAAAGCTAGAAACAAAGAAGAAGGATTAGTAGTTGTAAAATATGGCCTTGGTGATAGAAACAAGCCAAAGATTGCATGATAGAACTTTGCGAGACCAACGACCTATTCATTGGAAATACCTTTTCTCAACAACACAACCAGTAACTATACACATGAACCTTGCCAGATGGAATACATAGGAATCAAATCAACTACATCTGTGGAAAGAGAGGATGGAAAAGCTCAGTATCATCAGTCAGAACAAGGCCAGGGGCCAACTGTGGAATAGACCATCAACTGCTCATATGCAAGTTCAAGCTGAAGTTGAAGAAAATTAAAACAAGTCCATGAGTGCCAAAGTACAATTGTATCCCACCTGAATTTAGAAATTATCTCAAAAATCGATCTGACACACTGAACACTAATGACCGAAGACCAGATGAGTTGTGGGATGACATCAAGGACATCATACATGAAGAAAGCAAAAGGTCACTAAAAAGACGGGAAAGAAAAGACCAAAATGGATGTCAGAAGAGACTCTGAAAGTTGCTCCTGAACATCGAGTAGCTAAAGCAAAAGGAAGAAATGATGAAGTAAAAGAGCTGAACAGATTTCAAAGGGCAGCTCCAGAAGATGACGTAAAACGAAATGCGCAAAGTCCTGGAGTTAGAAAAACAAAAGGGAAGAACACACTCAGCACTTCTCAAGCTGAAAGAACTGAAGAAAAAATTCAAGCTTCAAGTTGTAATACTGAAGGATTCTATGGTAAAGCAGAGGGTCAGTGAAAAGGAGGAAGACCCTCAAGGAGATGGATGATTTAGGAGATAATACTGGAGCCATTATTCCCTGTACTAAAATGTGACCCAGCTGGAGCTGGACTCACAAGGACTCACAAGGACACATCAACTGTGCCCTGAGGTATAAAGACAATAGCTAGGACAATCTTGGAAAACATCTTTTAGGGAACCTTTCACAGAAACAAATCATAAAACAGAGTACAAAAGACCCACACTTACCTTTTTTTCCACTCTTATCTTTTTTTATTAGCATTTAGTGAAGAGTAAGATTTGTTGGACCAATGAAGACCCCCCTGACTGTCCTGAAACCTGTACCTATGTAGGATCAAATTTTCTAACCAATCTGTGAAAAGGTGAATCTTTCAATGATTTTGCCCATTTGTAATGTTAATATGCACTGATGATTCTGTAACATCCCTTGGACATGGCTGTAGCAGCATGCTTGTCTGTTTCCTACTTTTACCTTTTTGAATACATGTCAAATAAAACTTTCTTTTTGCTCTACTAACGTTCGTGATGTTTTTACCCTAGAACAAAACATAGCAACGAAGATGGCACAGGACCGGGCAGTGTTTCGTTCTGTTGTACGTAAGGTCACTATGACTTGGAACCAACTCAATGGCACCTAACGACAATAAATTTTCTGAATTAATACATATGGAATACTGTGCTCGATTTTCTTAAAACTGACCATAAAGCAAGTGTCATAAAATTACCCACAAGTGAAATCCTAAGAATGAACGGTCCTAGACGACCAGTTTCCATTGAGTCGATTCCAACTCAGAGCCACCCCATGTGTGCAGAGTAGAACTGTGCTCCACAGAGTTTGCATGGCTGTGACCTTTTGGAAGCAGACTGCCAGGACTTTTTTCCAAGGCTCCTCTGGGTGGGTTTGAACCACCCACCTTTTTGGTTAGTACATGAGTGCTTGGCACCACCCAGGGACTCCTAGACCACAGTAGTATTAAACTGATATGAATAACAAAAAGAGATTTAGAAAATCCCCAGATGTTCAGATATTAAGCAATATATTTCTAAATAACCCATAGGTCAAAGATGACAACACAATGAAGATTTAAAAATAGTATGAATTGAATAATAAAATATAACATATTAAATGCATAAGTCTAGCTAAAGCTGCATTTAAAAGGAAATTTCATAGACTTAACTACATACATTTTAAAAAGTAGAAAGACTGATAATGATTTAAGCATCCATCTCAAGAAATTTGAAATGAACAGCAAATAAAACGCAAAAAAAGTCGAAAGAAATAAATCAAGGTCAAAGTAGAAATCAACAGGAAACAGAATTTTTTAAATCTGAAACTTGGCTCTTTGAAAAGATTGAGATTAAAAAAAGAGGAAGTACAAATTACCAATAAGAGGGAAGAGTTTTCAAAGCAGACATCGCTACAGATACTACATGAAAAAGCTAATAAAAGGATATTGTGGAAAACTTTACCCCAAACTGGAAAATTTAGATGAAACAGACAAATTCTGTGAAAAGCAAAACTTGCCAAAATTACAAACAAACAGAAAATGGGAATAGCCTTATGTGTATTGCGAAATAGTCTCAACCTCCATAACAAAACTCCAGAGGGCCTCACCAGTGAAATCTTCCAAGCATCTAAGGATGAAATAAAATCAATCTTCACGTGCTCTTCCAGAGAATTAAAAACAAAACAAAAACACTTCCCAACTCATTTTATGAGGTCAGCATAACCTTGATACCGAAATTTCTCAAAGACTTCACAAGAAATTAAAATTACTAGCCAATCTTTTGCATGCAAAAATTCTAAACAAAATAATCTAGTAAAGACAAATACCAATCGAAAATAAGCTTTAATTCTCCCTGTTGAAAATAAGGGAATAAATTCCTGTACTCCCCTGTTCTTTCAGAATTCACTTTAGTTAACTCTCGTTAGGTGCCGTAGAGTTGGTTCCGACTCATAGTAACCCTAGGTTCAACGTAATGAAACGCTGTCAGGTCCTGCACCATCCTCACAATCACTGTCATGCTTGAGCCCATTGTTGCAGCCACTGTGTCAATTCACCTTGTTGAGGGTCTTCCTATTTTTTGCTGACCCTCTACTTTACCAAGCTTGATGTCCTTCTCCAGGGACTGATCCCTCCTGATAACATGTCCAAAGTATGTGAGAGGTAGTCTCGCCATCCTTGCTTCCAAGGAGCATTCTGGTTGTACTTCCTCCAAGACAGATAACTAGAAACTAGTTAGATAACTAGTAATGGTAAAATCTTTTGTCTTTCTGAAAAGTATGTAAACCAAAGATGTTTCCGCAAAGACCTGGGAACCATCCCTTGAAAGGTAATCATGGAAGCTCACACCTCTACCTCCCAGTTTCCTGGAAAGAGATCAGCATAACTTCAGACATCCTGTCACAACATACTGGAAAATTAACAATTTTATCCTAAACATGAGTGTAATGAGTTGTAGCCACTCAGCTATATAAAAGATTAAGATTTTTGTCTTTGCAATCTCATTAGAGGACTGCCTGTGATGCGCCACATTCTGGTTTAACGCTTATTCAATCATAAAACTTTTCTTTTCTACCGATGGGTTATGTTCATGGCGAGGTTCTCTGGGATGAGAGTAGATTTTTTTTTTTTTTTTTTGTAACTTTTCCCCAACACTAGCATATTAAAAAGGAGTCCTGTTGGCACAAGGGTTAAGCTCGGCTGCTAACCCAAAGATTGGTGGTTTGAACCCACCCAGTAGCTGCATGGGAGAAAGACCTGGAGGTCTGCTCCAATGAAGATTACAGTCAAGAAAACCCTACAGGGCAGTTCTACTCTGTCATATGGAGTCGCTATGAGTTGGAATCTCCTTAACAGCACTCAACAATAATAGCATATTAAAAAGATAATGGATATGGAATAAGTTACATTTATCCAGAAATTCAATGGTTCTTTAAAATCAGGGAATATGTATCTTCCCTTCTCTCCTCCCCACAGAAAAATTTTAATACATATCCTTTAACACAGGAGCTACATTTTTAAGAATTTTATCCTAAAGAAATAATGTATTTTTGCAAGTAACACTCCCATGTAAATAATGTGCATAGCGCACCTAGGAAAATAACACACCAAGGGAAAGGGTTGTGGGATTGGCAACAAACGTGTAACGCAGAGCTATTTGTGTAAAAAATACAGTAATCAGACAAGGCAGAGATATGTTTAAGAATATTCACTATATCATTGCTTATAATAGCTTTTAAATGTCCATGAATACGAAATTAGCTAAATAATTTATGTACATCAGCATGAGTTCAAAAACACAACGAAGTTCTATATTTATTTGTATGGATAGATTATCATGAGATATGGCTAAATGAAAAAAGTAGGCTATGAAAGTAGCAATATGTCTATGACAAAACACTAATTTTATATGAAAGTAAAGAAAATTAAATATTTTTCATGAGAGAACATTTTGTTAGACACAATGAATTGCCACCTCCATTTAGGTACATAAACAAAAGATATAATGCCAAACTTGGACAATTTTCTTCAGCAGAAAGAACATTTTCTTCTCAAAATCTAGTCACAAAATTGCCCACATATATATTCTAGTTAGGCCATTTTAAAATGCTACCAGATTTGAATCAATCAGTAAAGAAGCTGCATCATACATTAGCAGTTCACAGTATGAAGATAAAAATAAAATGCCCTGAAAGCATTAAGTCCTTTACAGGTCAATCTGTTTGTTACATATATAAAGCAGTAATAGTTTTTCAAGTGGTAAATGGATACGAAAATATTCAATTGTATAACAAAAATATACACAACAGGTTAAAGAAAATGCCCTTTAATTTTAGCAATCAATAAGACAACCCACCTTCATTAGAATGATCCTGACCCAGAGGCTAATAGTATATTTACAGAGATATACAAAACAGCTTTCATCCCTAGTCTATCTAGCTCAATCAGCAGTGATTGCCTGGAGCAAGGTGTTGGGAAGGAATCAGAGGGAGGCATTCTGCTTTGGGAAATGTGCGTGAGGAATTTACTGCTGTTTGCTCTGGTATGGTGGGGGGAGGGGTACAGTGTGTTTATCATTATTGCCATCAGACCCAGATTCTTATCCTAGCTCTACTTTTCATTAACTATGTGACCTCAAACAAGTCCCTTACCCTCTCTGAACTTAGGTTCTGAGAAAGTGAAAAATCAGTCTGCTCATAATCAGACTGTGATGTCTCCAACAGACACAGACAAGGCCAACAGAAGACCGAGGTCACAGGACAGCTCCAAAATAACTAACAACCCCCTTCCTCTGAGTGATTGCTGCTTTCTTACCAATGACTCCCACAGCCCACCTCATTTCTCCCACCTCCGTAACAAAGACTGCTGAGGCCCAATTACTGTACCACCTCTACTTCATGCATGAACAGCATTCAATCCAGAGCTCCAACCCCACAAAAATCTCCTCCCTGCTTACTGAGACGCCACGTGGTTCTTCTGGTACGTGCTCTTCCGGGCTGCAGCAAGTTCATAAACCTAACTTTCTTCCTTACAGGTGCATTCCTGGTGGGCCTCATCTGGTGAGCATTATCAGTTTATCTATAGTATCACCTATATTTATCCAGGGTCAGTGTGAGGATTAAATGTGAATTACCAAGCATCATGCCTGGTAAACAGCAAGTACACAACAAATATTAGTTCTCTCTCCCCTATGAATTCGAAATAAAACTATACATGTAATTTTATTTTTTAATCATCTATCTAGTACTTCACTATCAAGAATCTGCCCTCCTCCAATAAACAGAACTCTAAACAATCAAAAGAGACGTGGATCAAGTCTGTGAAATAAAGCTCATTCACTATTTTTTGTTAAGCAACCTCTGAAAATCCAATTTGTACACTATTTGCTCATTTTTGACACACATTATTCTAACAAACTTTGGAAACCTGGCTTCCACACCCACAGCAAACTAGAATCAGCCACTGTAAATAGTTGAGAGGGACAGGTGGGCATATTGATCATTTTAAAAAAACCATTGCCATCAGGTCGATTCCAACTCACAGTGACTCTATAGGTTTCCAAGGCTGTAATCTTTATGGAAGCAGACTGCCACATCTTTCTCCCACAAACCAATGACATACCTGTCTTTCAGTTAGCAGCCAAGTGCTTAAGTACTGCGCCACCAGGCTCCATATACTGACCGTAGAAAGAAATAATTGCTCAAAGGGCAGGAGACAGAAAAACTAAAAATATCAAACACAAGTGAGACAGAGCTCCCACAGTGCTCTTGACCCGGCTTCCTCCCCTACAGTGTTGTATTGCAAAATCGTTTCCTTTGCTGGGCTCTCCACCACCCCACCCCACCCCCACCCCAGCTCTGCATTTGAATCCTGCTTTTGCTTGAAGGTTATATGTAAACCCCATTGTGCTTGCGTAGTATGATTAAGAATGTTGCTGACGTAACTTCTATGAACTTCCTACTTGTAAACCCCTTTAAAAGTAACCTGCCTGCCCGCCCTGACTCCATTTCCTTGAACAATGAAATAAAGGTGCCTTTCTTGTTCTCCCACCTCGGGTCTCTCATTTATTGGCCAATACAAGTCACGCTGAGTAAGAACCTGGGGTTTCCACCTGGTAACACAAGAACTTAAAATGCTCAGAAATCTGAAGCTATCTTGCAGTGGCTTCTACATTTTTTCGATTGAATACCACAACTATAAAATACTTAAGCATATATCTTCAATATATGTATACTCACTTATAAGTAATATATTATGTATTTTATAAGGTATATACTAAAATAGAAATCAAAAGATAAAAATATTGTTTTAATTTATTTTTTATTTTAACTATGAACTGTTTTAATTACAGTGAAACCTGTGAGAGATGGAACTTGATGGGATTGCCTTGTTTTTCCAGGTCTTGCAAGTTTTCCACCTTTGACAGGGTGCAGGTACCACTTTTCCATCGCTCTCTGTTTAGTGGAAAATACTTGAATTTTCCTTCTTTCGCAGGTTTCTGGCTTTCACAAGTTTTACACAATTAACTTTGCAATCACTAAAAAATACTACTACTGTTAATGTATTGAATGAAAGCACTATTACTGAACATGCCCCTTTATTTTTAAAAACCTTGGATTCCCAACTTGTGAACTTGGTTTTTAAGAGCTGACTTAACTGCAAACAACCCAGCTCACAAAAATGCATAGATCTATGTGAAAGAATACGTCACTAACTGGTTTACTAAGTCATGATATCACTTTTCCAGTCTATCCACCAAACAGGCAAGTTACTTGATGTCCATGTTATTAAAACAGAAATATCTTTAAATATTAAAATACTTTTCCTGATGTTGCTTTTTAAGTTTCTAATAAACGGGTCCAAAGTACACTGAAATTCTTTCTAAGGAAGATTTTTCAACAGGTTAGAAACACCCATACATTTTCAAAATGCTCTCTCCATAACATCAGTTTCTTCCAAAAAGCAGGCATTTTCTCAATTATTGTTTGAAATGTCAATTTTGCCTTGAAGAGACAACTCAGTGTTTGTTTTGTTTTTTCAAAGATACCTGCTAGGTAGCGCACTATTGAGAGCCTCCTCTCATCACAACAAAGGTCAGGATATCTAGAACACTCCTTGTTTTTTAAAATAAAAAAGTGTAATTCATCTTTGAGTTCTAAAACTCTTTAAAATACGTAAACAAGTGAACCTCTGTATAAAACAATTTCACAGCTGTTCCCTATCTCAATACAAAGTATCGCAGATTCTTCTTTTAAAGTATTTTTAAAAGTAACCACATGATATACTGCAACAGAAAAAGTACGAAAAGGCTGAGAAACCCACAGTGCTGCTCTTGGCCTCTACATTCCAGAATTCCCAAATCTTCCCTCAGCAAACCACACTCCCTGTGACCACCTGAATGTGGACCCAGGAAAGCCTCACAGCCATCCATACGTTAACGCAAAAGCTCAGCCCTCACCCTTTTTGGGTACAAAACAAACGCAGATGTCTAACATTTTTATTCTCACACCTGAAGCGACTATTGCCTCACCTCACTCTGTAAACCACTGATCTAGTGAAAAAAGAAAGGTCCCTGGGTGGCGCTAAAGGTTGGTAGTTGGAACTGTTAAAAAATAATCAAAACTCATTCAGCGAAATTTGAATATAAGATTTATTCAGAGCAGATATTCTATAGGCATATAGGGAAATCATTCTGATTCCAGGAAAAGCAAATGGTTTGAAGAAGCTAGGTACAATGAGGCTTATAAAGAGAAGAGGAGGGAGAAATACAGAAGATCACCCATTGGCTAATCTTAATATGATTGACTGAACTCTTACCCTTCCCTTTTTACTGAGATCAACTGTTACCAGGTCACAAGATGGTCTCAGTCCCTCCACCTAGCCATATCTTTTGAAATTCAAATTTAGTAAGCCAGGCTTCAAACAGGAAATAAAGGATTTGCAACTCTGGGTGAAAGAAAAGCTGCTGGTGGGTTCATTTTGGTCAGGAATTTCTTTAAAGTGAGCATTTGGTTTCATGGGTAAGAAAACCCCCAAATCGAAGCAAGAAATTTGCTATTAATTTCTGTGACAGAATCCACCCAGCAGCACCATGGCAGCAAGGCCTAGTGATCTGCTTCCATAAAGATTACAGCCAAGAAAACCCTATTGGGCAGTTCTACTCTGTCACATGGGGTCACTATGAGTTGGGATCAACTCAGTGACAATGGTTTGGTTTTGGTTGGATCTAGTGAAGGGGCACCAAGCTTTACAATCTATGTAAGGTCCTGAAGGTATCACAGTTGTAGCTTACAGAATAATAAAAAATTACTCAGAGAGGTATTTCAATAAATGGTCACTGAACTGAATTAATATTATTCCAAAGATGATTCTAAGTGACCGAAAAACAAGTTAACTTATGCGTAGTACATTCTGCTTAAGCAAAAAGGACAATAACCCAAAGTTGTTAGACTGGGATACTTCAAAACACAACCTTAATGTATTAAGAAAACCCACTGGTTCAGAATGACTTGTTTCCCATAGTTTACAGATTACTGTGAATTCTACCATCACTTTCATTTTTCTTCCCCCAGAATGACAGAAATTTGAAAATGAAGAGCATATTTAAGAAGTGTATACTTTAGTTTCCTAAATCACATTTAGTGTTTTACATTATGAAAACCAGGAGAGCCATCAGTATTTTATTCACTAATTTAAAGTAACTTTCAGCTTTAATAGTAAAAGAATATTGTTCATATTTAAAGTGATAATAGAAGCAGATGCCCATGGAAGTAGTAGTCAAAAAAATCAAATGATGTTTTGTATTGGGCAAATCTGCTGCAAAAGACCTCTTTAAGGTGTTAAAAAGCAAAGATGTCACTCTGAGGAATAAGGTGCACCTGACCCAAGTCATGGTCTTGTCAATTGCCTCACATGCATGCGAAAGCTGGACAATGAATAAGGAAGACTAAAGAAAAATTAATGCCTTTGAGTTATGGTGTTGGCGAAGAATATTGAATATACCACATACTGCCAGAAGAATGAACAAATCTGTCCAGGAAGAAGTACAGCCAGAATGCTCCTTAGAAGCGAGAATGGTGAGACTTCATCTCATGTACTTTGGACATGTTATCAGGAAAGACCAGTTCCTGGAAAAGAACATCATGCTTGGGAAAGTAGAGAGTCAGCAAAAAAGAGGAAGGCCTTCAATGAGATGGACTGACACCATGGTGGCTGCAACAATGGGCTAAAACACAGCAATGACTGTAGGATGGTGCAGGACTGGGCAGCGTTTGGTTCTGTTGTACACGGGGTCGGTATGGGTCAGAACTGACTTGACGGCATCTAACAGCAACAACAATAGAAGGAGACATCACAGACTTCGTGTTTAACACCATTACTAATTAACAGTAGTAGCACCAGTATGGAGCATATTTACCTGTCCCTGTTGGTACAGATGGTTAAGCACTCAACTACTAGTGGAAAGGCTGGTAGTTCAAACCCACTCAGAGGTGCTTTGGAAGACATGCCTGGCATTCTGCTTCCAAAAGGTCACAGCCATTGAAAACCCTACGGTGCACTCATGGGGTTGCCATGAGTCAGAATCCACTTAACAGCAACAAACAACATAATTAACAAGAAAATAATGCCTCCTCAGTCAAGAAAATTCAATATAGTTTAATTAAAACTCTATTCTATTTTAAAAAGTATGGGAGATAGAATAAATATGATTTATATTCATATAGAAGCCCTGGGGGTGCAGATCTTAACAGCTATGGCTGCTAACCAAAAGGTTGGCAGTTCAAATCCACCAGCTGCTCCTTGGAAACCCTATGGGGCTGGTTCTACTCTGTCCTATAGGCTCGCTATGAGTTGGAATTGACTCAATGGCATTGGGTTTGGTTTTTTGATTTTATATTCATATAAGTTTTATATTGTAAAAGAATGTCAAAGACATTGATAGGAAACAGTTTACAGGAAGGAAAGATCACTGTGGGTTAGAATGAACTAAACTGTTTTCACAGAGGAGAGGGACAGGAGGTACGGAAGGATTCAGAGAGCTGGAACGGAAATGGCATTCAAAGCAGAGAAAAATACTTTGTCTTTTGTTTTGTTAATAAAAATGTGTACTTCAAAACCCCAAATATAAGGCACATCCAAATAAAACAACCTGGAGAAACATCCAGTTACAGATGCATTTATTAAGCTGTTCATCAATTCACACACTTATATATGTAAGTGGCACTTATCACTCTTTAGCTTCAGAAAACCTCCCAACTTAGACTTGATGTAAGATCTCTAGCAGAAGAGGGAAAGAAGAGCTGTAAGTAAAGAGAGAAAAGTGTTGGGGGGGGGGGGCGTTAGATCTCAATGTATTCTAATTTATTCTCTGGACCTTTTTCTAGCAAAGGCAATTTTTCTCTAGTATAAACAACATCTATCACCTCACCTTAACTTGAAAAAATGATAAAAGTTCAATTTGAAAGGAAATTCATTTTTGTTATTTGCTGTCCACCAGAGGGCTCCAATATTTCTCCCACAGATGGAAGAGATAACAGAAATCACAGTATTCATTAAGCACATAAAATGTACTGAAAAAATTCAAATTGTCATTATCTTATTTAATTCAAAACTAAAAATGCTGCATCTACTATAATTTCAACATTAACAGCTTTAAAAGATACAGGGCTTTTCTTTAAATGTTTTATTAACTAAAATGTTTCAAATACCAAAATTGCTTTGCCATTATTCTCACAGTGCCAATTCCTTTCTTAGGTAGGTTTTTCAGATTTAAGATATTGTAAAGTATAATTTTAGTCCAAAGCTCTAAATAGTAGCTCACACATTGTACATGATACTTTTATAGATACAATACTTTATTTCTTGATAACTTTCCAGAAATGACAATCCCGAAAACAAAATTACCACCTTATCTACCCAGATTCAGGCCTTGCTAATATAGGGGGCAAATAGTTTTCTAGCAGAAAATCTACAGTCATTAACACAATCCATGCAACAGTCATAAACAATGAATACTGCCTCATTATGAACGATGATTCTGGCTGAGGAAAAAAAAAAGGAAATGAATCATTTAAATAATGTATTATAATGATATCCTGTTTGGCTATTTTCAGATTTGTTTCACAAATAAATTACACTGAGATATTAGTAAATCTTAGTTCAAACTCAACTACTCTTAGCAAAAGAAAAACCAGTATTTTATGCAAAAATATTGATACTATTTATAGGACATATTTTTAATGAATGTTAACTGGAAAAGTACCAAATGCAAGTTATTTTTCTAAAAGAGCACAGCAAATCCATTCACTAGGCATGCCACTCCCCCTCCAAAACAACTGACTTGCTAAGTTTGGATTATTAAAAATATGAGACTCCTTATGGTAAACAAAAATTTATTAAACGTTGAAAAATAAATTTTAAAGGTGAGTTATATTTACAAAACAAAAAGGAATGATTAAAAAAAATCGATTTTAAAGTGAGTCAGAATCATAACCCTGAGACAACTCTACCAAAAACATTAATCAATTTAGCAATTACTGTAGCTCATGAATGGATTATCTCTAATGAAACCATGACAGTAGTTTTTCCTCCACCCCACCCGTCGAATAGGATTATTCCTATACAACTGACAAACACCATCAAAATATAAAAGAGCGAAACGTTGGTTTCTAAATTGCACATACTGACTGACAACGCTTAAAAACCTTAAAATTTTACTTCACCTAGCAAAACCTACCTATGCATACTTGCAAGTTTCCTGGATTCTAACAGTATGTATCCTAATCAATTTAGAGCTAAGATGCAAAGAAATGTCACTTTGTTTGTGGATGGGAGGTAGGGGTAAGGAGACTGGCTTTTCAAGATTCAAAGAGCGGTAAAATTGTTCTCATTTCTAACTCATGAATGTAAATTCAGATTGTAAATTATTGATATGAAAAGTGTAGCAAATATGAAGTACTTAACCAACAACTTCTAACCAGTATTTATCATGTTATATTTCAAAAAGTTGAGAATTCTAGGCGCATATCAAACGAAAGCACTTTGTAAGCAAAAATACAAGGTTAAGTAATAGCAAATGAAGGTTTACAAACCTTTAACCCAGGAAAAATAATCTCAAGACCTCCAACAAGTTGAACAGATAGAAAAGGAGACATAAAAAATACTCAGAACAATCTAATCTGAGCCCTGAAATCGCATCATCAGGGCATTATATGTTTATTACATAATACTGCTTTGCCCTTGCATATCACCTTTAATCAAGCGATCTCAAAGCACCACAAAAATCCTCAAGGCCTTAAAATACAGTCTAAAACAGAAATAGTTCTATTTTATAAACGCAGCTATTATTTTATTAGTGTAACAAAACCTTGCCACTACTTCCAAGTTCCCTGATGTGAACAGTAGCTTCCGATCCCATTCTGACTTGGAAGCAGTACCTATTCCCCAAATCATCTCAGTTTGTGACTGAAACTACGCACATTCCAGCTCTTCCTCATCGCTGGGCCTAAAGAAAGTAGTGGCACTGTTTTAATGACAGAAATCTATTTCATGACAATTTCCGTAACAGAATAAACAGTACCTCGGGTGAACATATCCTGCAGGGTGCATGGTGATGTAAAATGGAGGCTTCAGAAAGAGTAGATCTTTGCTGGAGGGGATGAGTTCACAGAGTGCTCATCAAACACAAGAACTAGCATTTCACAGCTCTGTCTAGAGACCTCCCCAGCCAACTTCCAGAGCAACGTGGAGGAAATCATGGCCAGCCGCCCTGAACCAGGCAGACCATTTTCATGCGTGCACACGGTAAAGGAAAGGAAAACCCAAAGGACAATGCATGGGTTTTAAGACTCAGGAAGGAGAGTGTACGTACGGTTGCTGTGTGGCCACCCGAGAGGCAGATCGTTGTGGTTCCTTGCATTTAAATCGCACATTAAATGGAAAAGCAGACAGAAGCAAAATGTTTTTAAACCAAGGTCAAAATGTGTCGTTTAGGGGAATTTAATTTTTTATTCAATATCTGTAAATAAAGTTTGCTACTATGGAAACATCTGACATTTTTTGAAATTTAATCAGCAGCAAAATTCAATTTCCTTTTTTCACTGGAATACACACTCAAACGTTAACTCAATAAAAGTGAGCATAACTATGTTAACTTCAATTCTTTCATAAACAGGATTATTCGTCTTCTTGTTAATTGCATTATGTTTGCCCTCCCGGCTACAAAGTGTCATTTCACAGTCACACTAGCCCACCCTCCAGCACTGGAAGCCTACAGTTACTGATAGCCAACAGTCACAACCTCAACCTTTACAAACAAGAAGATAAGCGTCAATAAATAAGAGGACTTTCTGTTTCAAGTTCCAAACACGCAATGATAAAGACTCGAAAAACACATTCCATCAGCTGTAAAAGTCGAATATTTGGTACTAAAAGTCCTGGAATGTTCACTGAAAGATCTGTCTAGATTTGTGAAAACTCCAAAACGTCTTAGTACTCCCGATGCCACACTTGCTCACTCGGAAATTTCCAAAAGCACTCAGCAGTAATACAAATTGGAGTAGACTTTTCCTTAAAGGACATCCCTGTTCTTGAAAAAATACCAAGTGTGCACCTACAGCATGGATGTTCTCTCCTCGGTCATGGCGGTTCGATTCCCGTTTCCCTCTCTCCCTGTGTGGCTCCTAGGGACACCCCACTGTCACCGACGCTTTCGAAGCGTTAAGATACCAGTGTTTCCGAGGCTTCTCGCAAAGAGAGATTTTCTCCACTTCAAGATACCTTGCTCCATTTTCCCCACTGTCTCCGATGGTGTAAAAACACAATCAAATGAGAAAATCCAGACTAAAAAACTATACTTTCGAAAAGAGGAAAACCAGAAGCACCAACTTCTGCAAATCCCCCAGCACAGTGGCTTTCCAACAGTCCCCCGCAAACCTTCACCCCATGCCTGCAGCCCTTCTGATAAAACAGGATTGGAAACCACAATTCAATCAAATCCTGCCAGCATTTCTCCTCCACTTACCATATCCGCCGGGACATTACTGGACATCTTGCCGTTTGATAGATACCCAGATGTGTTAGGAAAAAAAAGACAACAACAAACAAAAAGAGCAGAAATCTTCACGCTCCAGAAAGAAATCTTCACGATTTGGAGGGGTTCGCGATGTGCTTTCCAAAAACGAAGTTATTCTGGAACCCAAGTGCCGCCTGGCCGAGGTGCAGGCGACAAGAGGAACAGTCCCCAGAAGCTGGGTCTGGCCGGCGCAGCGGAGACTCCGGGATAGAAGCAGCAGCCCCGTCGTCGTCGTCGTCGTCAACAGCAGCAGCCCCAGGACCGGCCGCGCCAGGTGGACCCCGCCGAGTGACACACGGACATGGAGCGGGTGGGAGGGAGTTAAATCCGCCTTCCTCCTTTCCCTGCCCCGGCGATGATTCACGGTCGCTCCCGAGTCAAGTCCTCATTAGGCAGGAGGAAAATGCCCGGTGTGTAAGTACACAGATAACTATGTCGCTACACATCGACACGGGCGGCGCGAGGGGCCGCCGAGGAGCGCGCGGAGGGCGCGGGGAAACGGCTCAGGTCGCGCGCCGGGGCAGGACAGCCGAGCCGCGGCGCCGCGCGCTCAAGGGCATGGAACTTGTCTGCAGCCGAAGCGGAGCCCCGGGAGGAGCGTGAAGCGAGCTCGGCCCGACGGGAGCCCCCGCCTCGGGTCAGGCTGCGGGCGCCTCTAGACAGCGGCGGCGGCGGCGGCAGCGCCTGCTCTCTGGGCGCCTCGTCTTCCCCCGCCTCCCGCGCCACCGCCTCCCCGTCTCCGCCTTCCCCTCCCCGCGGAGCTCCCCGGAAGACGCGGCGATTGTTTCCTCTCAGAGTTCTGTCTCTCCTCCTCCGCTGCCACTTTTCAGTTCGAGACGCCGCAGCCGCCTCCTGTCATCGCCTCTCAAGCCAACATGGCGGCGGCGGCGGCGACGGCGGCGGCAGCGGCCCCAGCTGGAGTCGGCGACACGCAGAAAGTACGCCCCCCCCTCCCCGCAGCCGCCGCTTCCAGCCCCAACCAAGTGCGTCTCTACGAAGACCACCCTCGAGCATCATGGGAATTGTAGTCTGCGCGGGTGGGGGCGGGGGGCACGTAACGCGTCCTCGCCACGCCCCTCGTAGCAACAGTTGCTAGGAAAGGCAAGCTCCCTTCCCTGCTTGAGATGAGCTACTGACCAGGAGTTAGGTGATACCTTATACCAAGAGTGCTGTGATCAAGCATTATTTGAGGTAAATGATTCTGAAGAGAGAAATTCCCTCAAGCACTATCTGCACACAGAGTTTAGGAAGGTATACCTTCAGACAGAATGATTTCTTTTAATTACAGCATGCTCTCCAGACGTCCTACAATCTCAAAGCATTTTGTACAGTGATTTCATCTAGGTCTCCTCACAATTACATTTAGAAGATCAGAAGCAATCATTGATTTCCAATAAGGTCACAGAGGTTCAGCAGAAACAGGGATCTCATTAAGCAGTGAGAATGTTCGAACATGTGCTTCTTCAAGACCCTGGGCTATAAAGCTACAGTCCAGTTAATTGAACTTATCAAAAACTACATTAGATACAATAGTTGTTGTGCCAAATCTGTATCAGGAAATGGCTATTACAAACATGGGGATTCACTAGTTTAACAGGCTAGTCCCTAAAGTCTATTTAACTCATAATGTAATTGAAAACCTATACGCCTGCAGTGTCCCTGGGTGGTGTAAACTGTCAACGTGCTCGGCTGCTAACAGAAAAGTTGGAGGTACCAGTCCACCCAGAGATGCCTCAGAAGTAAGGCCTGGCAATCTACTTCTGTAAAAATCAGCCATTGAAAACCCTATGGAGCACAGTTCTACCCTGACACACATGGGGTCACCATGAGTCAGAATTGACTCAATGGCAACTGGAAACATCTGCAATGATTAGCAAATAGCTTAAAATTATGACATTATTGAGAGTCATAGGTGAAAAATATGTCTACCCCAGGTTTAGGTTTCATTTTGCTTGGATCCACAATCAATGTCCATGGAAGCAGCAGTCAAGAAATCAAACGACGCATAGCATTGGGCAAATCTGCTGCAAAAAACCTCTCTAGAGTGTTAAAAAGCAAAGATGTCACCTTGAAGACTAAGGTGCCCCTGACTCAAGCCATGGTGTTTTCGATCGCCTCATATGCATATGAAAGCTGGACAATGAATAAAGAAGACAGAAGAAGAATGGACGCCTTTGAACTATGGTGTTGGTGAAGAATATTGAATATACCATGGACTGCCAAAAGAACGAACAAATCTGTCTTAGAAGAAGTACAGCCAGAATGCTTCTTAGAAGCAAGGACAGCAAGACTACGTCTCACATACTTTGGACGTGTTATCAGAAGGAATCAGTCCCTGGGGAAGGACATCATTCTTGGTAAGGTAGAGGGTCAGCGAATAAGAGGAAGACCTTCAAAGAGATGGATTGACACCGTGGTTGCAACAATGGGCTAAAGCATAACAATGACTGTGAGGATGGCACAGGACAGGGCAGCGTTTCCTTCTGTTGTACGTAGGGTCTCTATGAGTCGGAACTGACTCCAGGGCACCTAACAGCAACGACAACAACAGGTTTAGGAACACAAGGCAGAAGCTACCAATATCCATCTGAATCTCTCTATTCAAATTTTTCTTAGTCCTTTGGCAGGGTACTATAGAAACAACCAATAACCACTCACTGTCAAGTCAGTTCCACTCATGGCAACCCTGTGTGTGTCAGAGTAGAACTGAGCTCCTTAGGGTTTTCAATGGCTAATGTTTGGAAGTAGATCACCAGATCTTTCTTCAGAGGTGCTTCTGATTGGACTGGAACTGCCAGATTTCAGTTAGCTGCTGAGTGCGTAATTGTTTGTGCCACCTGTATAAAAATGACCATGAATTTAGAGTCTGAAAAACCACCTCTCCTGCCTGCAGCCATATGACCTCATCTGTAAAACGCTTTTGCCTACCTTGCAGGGATAAAGTTGGGGCAGTTGTGAGGATGAGATCATGTGCTTTGTAAATAATCGGCACCATTTGATGTGGAGTGTTACTACTCATTCTCTCATTCAGCAAACAAACAGCTAGGCACCAGAAATTTAAAAAAAGGAATGATCCAGTCACTATCCTCAGGGAACTCGTTGTCTAGCAGCCAGTCTCACTTCCCACAGTCATCACTCCAGGCAGGTTTTTGCCTCATCAGGTTGCAAACTCTCAGGACGTTTGAAGTACCTGCCCTTTGAGTAGTCTGGCTGGAAAATTTCCAAGCCCTCCAAGAAGCCTACATCACCCTGTGATGAGTTAGGGTGGTAACAGGGGAGAAGCAAGGTAGAGCAGATTCCCAAAGAAACAAATGGCAGAGGGAAAACAAGGCCCGAATCTCACTCTGATTTTGGGCTTTGGGACTTTGTCTAGATATTTTGGAGGCTGTAGCTACATGATTTTCCAGGTCCTCTATTACTTGTACTATGAGTCGGAATCGACTCAATGACAATGGGTTTGGTTTTTTCTTTTTTTGGTTCTGTTATTTGGAAGCAGCCCCTGTGGAGCAACAGTTAAGCACTTGGCTGCTAGCCAAAGAGTTGGCGGTTCAAACCAACCCAGCAGCTCTTCAGGTAAAAGACCTGGAAATCTGCTCCTGTAAAGATCACAGTCTAGAAAACCCTATGGGGCAGTTCTGCTCTGTCAAATGGGGTCGCTATCGACTCAACGGCATCCAACAACTGTTACATGGGTGCTCATTCTCCATGTTTAGCACCCACAAAGAACATTCCCCCACAGCATCCCAGGAAATACGGGCAGTTGAAAGTGCTTCCATTGATCAGTGAGTTCAGAAGGAATATTGGGACACACTTTGAAAGTTAGTCCTCCACCCCACCCCTAGCCCTGGCGTTTATCCAGTGACCTCTCTGCTCAGTGCTCTGCTGGGCCTAAGTGCCACTGTAAGTAGAGAGGCAAGAAGGGGAAGCTGGCAGGACTAACAGAAGCACCGGTTCACACTTCCTCTGCTGTTTTTCAATGTCCCCAGGTGGAGCAACAGTTAAGCGCTTGGCTCCTAACCAAAAGGTGGGCAGTTCAAATCCACCCAGAGTCTCCACAGGAGAAAGACCTGGTGATCTGCTCCTGTAAAGATTCAAACTATTGCCATTGAGTCAACTACAACTCACAGGAGCTCTGTTGACACAATGGTTAAGTGCCCAGTGGGAGAAAGACCTGGCGATCTGCTCCCGTAAAGGTTGCAGCCTAGAAAACCCTATAGGGCAGTCCTTCTCTGTCACATGAGGTTGTTATTAGTCAAAATCAATCTGCTAGAACCTAACAACTAATTGAAAGGTTAGCAGCTCAAACCCGCCCAGCAGCACCATGAAAGAAAGGCCTGGCGATCTTTTTCCATAAAGATTCTTGTGTTGTAGGTGCTGTCGAGTTGACTCCAACTAATAGCAGCCCTGTGTACAACAGAAGGAAACACTGCCCTGTCCTGCGCCATCCTCACAATCACTGCTATGTTTGAGCCTGTTGTTGCAGCCACTGTGTCAGTCCATCTCACTGAGGGTCTTCCTCCTTTTTGATGACCGTCTCCCTTGCCGACGATGATGTCCTTCTCCAGGGACTGGTCCCTTCTGATAACATGTCCAAAGTACATGAGATGAAGAATTCTCACTTCTAAGGAGCACTCTGGCCGTATGCGTTCCAAAACAGACCTGTTCGTTCTTCTGGAAGTCCATGGTATATTCAGTATTCTTTGCCAACACCATAATTCATAGGTATCAATTCTTCTTCAGTCTTTCTTATTCATTGTCCAGCTTTTGCATGCATATGAGGTGACTGAAAATATCATGGCTTGGGTCAGGCGCACATTAGTCCTGAAAGTGACATCTTTGCTTTTCAATACTTTAAAGAGGTCTTTTGCAGCAGATATGCCCAATGCAATATGTTGTTTGATTTCCTGACTGCTGTTTCCATGGGTGTTGATTATGTATCCAAGCAAAATGAAATCTGTGACAACCTCTACCCTTTCTCTGTTTATAATGAAGTTCCTTATGGGTCCAGTTGTGAGGATTTTTGTTTTCTCTGTATTGAGGAATAATCCATACTGAAGGCTGTAGTCTTTGATCTTCATCAGTAAGTGCTTCAGGGCCTCTTCACTTTCAGCAAGCAAGATTGTGTCATTTGCATATCCGTGCGTTATTAATGGGTCTTTCTCCAATCCTGATCTGGCGTTCTTCATATAGTCCAGCTTCTCAGATTATTTGCCCAGCATACAGATTGAATAAGTATGATGAAAGAATACAACCCTGACACACACCTTTCCTGATTTTAAACTACACAGTATCCCCTTATTCTGTTCAAACGACCGCCTCTTGGTCTATGTACAGGTTCCTCATGAACACAATTAAGTGTTCTGGAATTACCATTCTTCACAGTGTTATCCATAATTTACTGCGATCCACAGTCGAATGCCTTTGCGTAGTCAATAAAACACAGGTAAACATCTTTCTGGTATTCAAGGAAACCCTATGGAGTGGTTCTACTCTGTAACACATGGGGTCACCGTGAGTTAGAATCGACACGATGGCAATGGGCTTTTTTGGTTTGTTTTCTGCTGTATGTTCCAGCAACCCTACAGGGAGGGCTGTAATGACTCCCACCACCAGCCCATGAAGCCCTTGATGTTTCTGACACGTGAAGCTGCTGTTTGCTACCAGCTAGGGTTGCTATGGGTTGGAATCAACTCAACGGCAATGGGTTTGATTTTTTTTTTTTTTTTTTTACCACTGCCGCCATGCCAAAAAGCTGCACCTTTCTAAAGTAAAGTCACTGCATATTGCTGTGTTTACAATGACTCTTCTAAGACTCGTTGAGACATTATTCTCAATAAAGCTCATGATAACTCCTCCTTGACACAGTTACAGCCTGATGTAGCATTTACCCCACGCGCCTGTAGATGTCTTCACACTGTCATGTCTTCACTTTCCGCTTCTGGACTGGGGCAGGTGAGGTGGAAGTTTGTAGAAGGGAGCCTATCTGACCACAGCAGGGAAGAGTAACATCTTGATACCATTAACCTATCGTTAGCATCAGTTTGAAGGAAGTGAACGACACAGTGTTTTGTGCTGGGAAAAATAAGTTCTGACAAATTCGTTTTAACTCTCCTGGAATCCAGATTTCTGGCTTTCATGGAAGATGGGGTAACCGATACAGGCCATTGCCCTTAAATGACCTTTGGAACCCTGAGCCTTGAAAAACTGGTTCCTAAAAGCCACCTTTGAGTCAAACAATGGTCTAGATAAACTAGTAAGACCATTTTGCCTCTGTATTGTGCTGTTCTGAAGAATTCAATCTCCAAAGGTCAGAATGGGAGCTGTTTAGGGTAAATCAGTAACTATTTTAATTGTTCTTCAAGACGATGCTGTATGAAAATCCTTCCTGACCACAAGTTTGTTTATCGGTTCTGTTCCCACCCTTTTGAAAGTTCTCCTCTTCAGAATATTTCTGACACTCTAGTCAAAATGTTATCCTGATTTGCAAATCATATATTCAATAAACTTCAATCAATTTCTGTAATTGGCTTAATATGATTTTTGTTTAACACTTCACAGGAAGTCCAAAGAGCTGACTCTGAGAGAATTAGCTTTGTGATGTTTACCAAGATTCTTTGCCTCTCTGAGCTTCAGTGTCTTCATCTGAGGATGTTTAAATAAATCTTCTAAGAGTCTATGAGTATCAGTTCCTGAAAGGATAGTGAATGACATTCATGGCCTGTTAAAAATATCTCCCCAGAATGAAGAAAACTAAAGATAAAAGGGAAAGGTTAGTCCAAAGGACTAACGGACCACAACTACCATGGCCTCCACCAGACTGAGTCCAAGTACAACTAGATGGTGCCTGGCTACCACCATTGACTGCTCTGACAGGGATTACAATAGAGGGTCCCAGACAGAGCTAGAGAAAAATGTAGAACAATATTCTAACTCACAAAAAAGAACTGGATTTACTGGCCTAGAAGAGACTGGATACCCTTTTATCTCATTAATGAAGTCACTCCTGAGGTTCTCCCTTCAGCCAAAGATTAGACTAGGCCCCTAAAGCAAAATGAGACTAAAGAGACACACCAGCCCAGGGGCAAGGACTAGAAGGCAGGAGGGGACAGGAAAGCTGGTAATAGGAAACTCGAGGTGGAGGAGGGAGAGTGTTGACATGTCTTGAGGTTGTTAACCAATGTCATAAAACAATATGTGTACTAACTGTTCAGTGAGAAGCTAGTTTGTTCTGTAAACCTTCATCTTAAGTACAAATATATACATATATATATATATATACACACACACACACACACATATGTATGTATCTCCCCGAGTGACAGACTGCTCAAGGGTACAAGGTTTTCTTGAAGGGAGTGATGAAAATGTTCTAAAATTAGGTTTTGCTGATGGTTGCACAATTCTGTA
Source organism: Trichechus manatus latirostris (assembly GCF_000243295.1). Lineage (NCBI taxonomy): Eukaryota > Metazoa > Chordata > Mammalia > Sirenia > Trichechidae > Trichechus > Trichechus manatus. The sequence continues at coordinate 2,299,106 of NW_004444054.1, forward strand.
ACTATACTAAAAACCATTGAATTGTACACTTTGAGTGAATTTTATGATACGTAAATTATATCTGCATAAAGTTGTTAAAACATATCTCCTCCATCTGCCATCTAAGACGTCTCAAATGAATTCCATCTTAGGATCATTCCATAGAGGTCTTCTCAAGGAAACGTGAATTTGAACTAGATGGAAGCATTACCCTATATAAAGCCAAAAAAAAAACCCAAAAAACAAACCCACTGCCCTCAAGTTGATTCTGACTCATAGTGACTCTATAGGACAGTGTAGAACTGCCCCATAGGGTTTCCAAGGAGTGGCTGGTGGATGAACTGCCAGCCTTTTGGTTAGCAGCCGAACACTTAACCGCTGCACCACCAGGGCTCCTATATAAAGCTAGTAATGTTTCATCAGGTACTAATTTAGTTCACTATCTCATTATACCACCCATTGTCATTTATTAAAGATCAGGAAGTGGAAGAATGTCACAAGTGGCAGGGAAGGTCTGCACCAATGCCAGGGTGAGGACTCCAGGACACATCAGCCACAGGTATGGAAAATGGAAGCGTGATCATTGAAGACAGGCTTTGCTGCATCCATCCAGCTTTGCCCAAGGCTGGCCTGGTCTGCAGCTACCTGGAACTCCAGACTTTCCCAACAAAGAGCAGCTGGCACTCTGTCATGGTCATACCCCATGGTCAGGGGCCCAACGGTGAAGAAGATTACAACTCTGTTGTTGTTGTTGTTAGGTGCCTTCAGGTTGGTACCCTATGTACAACATAACAAAATGCTGCCCTGTCCTGCGCCATCCTCACAGTCGTTGCTATGTTTGAGCCCGTTGTTGCAACCAATGTATCAATCTATCTCATTGAGGGTCTTCCATCATAACTCTAAACCAAAACCCAACCCCATTGTCATCACATTGATTCTAACTCATAGTGACCCTACAGGACAGGGTAGAACTGCCCCTGTAGGGTTTCCAAGGTTGTCATCTTTATGGGAGCAAACTGCCACATCTTTCTCCCTTGCAGAGGCTGGTGGGTTCAAACTTCTGGTCTTTCAGTTAGCAGCTGAGCACTTAACCACTGTGCCACAACTCTGGCCATGTCTAAGTTCTTCTTAAGCTAAGCCTCCTCTTTGATTCCAGTTTAAAAGTCTCTTCAAAGGCTTACTTTAAAAAATTACATTAAACTTCTAATGGAAGTTGTTAGGGGAAAGTTACTAAGAACAAAATCTGCTCCCACCCCAGAAAACCTCGCCAGAAAAACGGAAGAGAAAGAAAATATTATTATTGAATAAACGTTAAACCAGAATGTGATGTGTTACAGGGAATCTGCTAAAGAGATTGCAAAGACAGAAAGGAAACCTAACCATTATACAGCTAAGGGGATACATTCCATTACGTTCATTTATTGGGCTACCTACATTTACGCTAATCTCCTTCCAGGAAACAGGAAGTTAGGGGAGGCTCACCTGAAGTTACATTTCCAAGAGATAGCTGCCAGATCTTTGAGGAGACCTCTTAGATTTATACACTTTTCAAAGAAACAATTTACAATGACAAGTTATAGGTTTCACCCGCTATCTGAAAGTAGAGTGTGCCTACGAAACCTTTCATAAACCAAAATGGCATAAAATGAAGAAGCAATTACCATTAATTTATATGGGGAAAATTTTTGAGCATTCCCAAACCCAAAAAATAACCCAACAAATCACACCAAATAGCACATAAAACCCTTATGAGCTCCTTTAGGTTTTTCCAATACCTTAGGACACATCTTGCTAATGGATGTACAAAATAAATGGAGATAAAGCACAGGTGCTCACACGAGGGCAGATTAACCAGTAAGCAAGGTACACACGGGCTTACAGTAAGCAAGGTACACACACAAGCTTAATTGTGTTTACTTACTAATCTTACTAATCATAATCCATGTGAAATTGTGCACTACAGATTAGTAAGTAAGCACAAGTAAGCCCTGTGTACCTTGCTTATTGGGTGATCCGTTCCTGCTACACAGTTCAATGCCTATGGCAGCTTGATGTTGAGATGCTGAGTGTAGTTCCCGGAGAAGGAGCTTGGCCATGCCACACTCACTACTCGGGGTGGGCGCTGCCTCTTGAACTGCTCGGGGCAAAATGTACGCTGAATGCTATTTCTGCTTTTGGCATTTTTTCAGTAAAAGCAAAAAAATCCTCTTCATGTTTCTTTCGGTTAGCGAAAACAGGTACTAATATGGGTCTTTCATAAAAGCCAAGTAGCGTAAAGTGAACTTTGGAAAAGCAGGGGATGCGTGTAGCTAAATTGAATTCGGAAGGAACAGTGGAGAAGGGGAGACTCTTCCCTTATTTTCCACAGGGAGAATTACAACCCCTTAGTTTCAATTTGTGTTTTTCCTTTCAGAAGCCCTGGGTAGTTCAAATGGTTAACTCACTCGAGTGCTAACCGAACAGTTGAAGGTTCGAGTCCACCCAGAGGGGCCTCAGAAGAAAGGCCTGGTGATTTACTTCCAAAGAGTCAGCCATTGAAAACCCTATGGAGCACAGTTCTATTCTGACACGCATGAGGTTGCCATGAGTTGGGTTGCCATGAATAGGAGAAGATGTGATGGCCACTGGTACGTATATATACTTCTCACGAGAAAACCTACTTGAAGCTCCTAACACAGTGCCTGGCACCTAGGAAATGTCTCAAGAAATGTTAAACCTTACCACAATTGGCCAAGGTCTTGTCGCTGAAACTAAAGGTAATTTGTTTTGGGTTTTGTAATGGACTTTCCTCCCTTCATCTTTAAGATCAAGGGTAGGGCAGAATGAACGTGCATGTGTTTGTAGCTTTGAGAATTGTGCTCTTGAAGGAGGTTGGATATGAGGAATAGAATTAAATTGTTGTACTGTGGTGGCTTGAATGTTGCCGTGATGCTAGAGGCTATGCCACCAGTATTTCAAATACCAGCAGGGTCACCATGGTAGACAGGTTTCAGCTGAGCTTCAAGGCTAAGAAAGACTAGGAAGAAGCACCTGGTTGTCTGCTTCTGAAAAAACTGGCCAGTGAAAACCTTATGAATAGCAACAGAACATTGTCTGATATAGCGCCGGAAGATGATCCCCTCAGGTTGGCAGGCGCTCAAAATACCACTGGGGAAGAATTGCCTCCTCAAAGTAGAGCCAACCTTAATGACATGGATGAAGTAAAGCTTTCAGGACCTCATTTGCTGATGTGGCATGACTCAAAATGAGAAGAAATATCTGCAAACACCCATTAATAATTGGAACGTGGAATGTACGAAATACAAATCTAGGAAAATTAGAAATCGTCAAAAATGAAATGGAACGCACATACGTCGATATCCTAGGCATTAGTGAGCTGAAATGGACTGGAATTGACCATTTTGAATTAGACAATCACGTGGTCTACTCTGCTGGAATGACAAATTAAAGAGGAATGACTTCACGTTCATCGTCAAAAAGAACATTCCAAGGTCTATCCTGAAGTACAGTGCTGTCAGTAATAGGATAATATCCATATGCCTACAAGGGATAAGACAGGGCTACAGCCATAGAGCCATTTTTTCATAGTCTCAAGACAGCCCCTCACCCAGCCCATTTCCTGGATTTGTTTCTTTTCCTCCTCAGAATCTCCTTGAAGAGAAACAGCCACAGGCTGGCCAAAACCGACTAAAACAGGTCCTGCCCTCCATCCTGGCAGTCCAGATGACCATTAGCTCATTAACTGCCTAATGCATGATAAATTCTCAGCCCCTGGGTGAAGAGTTGACATGCTAATGAACAAAAATGGCTAAGTTCCTCCTTCATGCGGGATTGAACCCAGGTCCTAGAAAGTGTTTACTCATTTTGGAATGCTCTGCGCCTGCATGCGTGCCATCTTGTATTTTGTAACTGATCATGCCTATGTAAACCAGCTTCAACAAGCTGCCTGCAAACAGTCTTGGAAGGCACTTGGCTCTGACTGTCTACTCGCTTGGCCAAACAATAAAATTGCCTTTCATTCTCCCCAACTTGGTCTCTTTTGGCCCCGATGGAGCTGTACCGAGCAGAACCCGGAGTTCCCAGCAACAGAAAAAACCAGTTAATATGACTATTAGTCAAGTTTATGCACCAACTACTAATGCCAAAGATGAAGAAGTTGAAGATTTTTACCAATTTCTGCAGTCTGAAATTGATCAAATATGCGATCAAGATGCATTGCTAATTATAGGGGATTGGAATGCTAAAGTTGGAAACGAAGAAAGATTGGTAGTTGGAAAATATGGCTTTGGTGACAGAAGTGATTCCGGAGATCACATGATAGAATTTTTCAAGACCAACGACTTCTTCATTTCAAATATCTTTTTTCAACAACATAAATGGCGACTATACACGCGGACCTCACCTAACTGGTTTTCCTGTTTCTGGGAACCCCGGGTTCTGCTCAGCATGACTCCATTGGGGCCAAAAGACACCGAGTTGGGGAGAATGAAAGGCAACTTTATTGTTTGGCCAAGCAAGCAGACAGTCAGAGCCAAGTGCCTTTCAAGACTGCTTGCAGGCAGCTTGTTGAAGCTGATTTACATAGGCAAGACTAGTTACAAAATATAAGATGACACATATGCCGGCGCAGAGCGTTCCAGAATGAGTGAGGAAAACACAGGAACCAAATCGACTACATGTGTGGAAAGGGACAATGGAGAAGCTCTATATCAGCAGTCAGAACAAGGCCAGGGGCCCACTGTGGAATAGACCATCAATTGCTCATATGCAAGTTCACATTGAAGCTGAAGAAAATTAGAACAAGTCCATGAGAGCCAAAATACAACCTTGAGTATATCCCACCTGAGTTTAGAGACCATCTCAAGAATAAATTTGATGCATGGAACACTAATGACCAAAGAACAGACAAGTTGTGGAATGACATCAAGGACATCATACATGAAGAAAACAAAAGGTCATTAAAAAGACAGACAGAAAGAAAAGAACAAAATGGGTGTCAGAAGAGGCTCTGAAACTCACTCTTGAATGTTGAGTAGCTAAAGCAAAAGGAAGAAAGGATGAAGTAAAAGAGCTGAACAGAAGATTTCAAAGGGTAACTTAGGAAGACAAAATAAAGTATTATAATGAAATGTACAAAGACCTGGAGTTAGAAAACCAAAAGAGAAGAACATGTTTGGCATTTCTCAAGCTGAAAGAACTGAAGAAAAATTCAAGCTTCAAGTTGCAATATTGAAGAGTTCTATGGGAAAACGTTGAACGACTCAGAAAGCATCAAAAGAAGATGGAAGGAATACACAGAGTCACTGTACCAAAAATAATTAGTTGACGTTCAACCATTTCAGGAGGTAGCATATGATCAAGAACAGATGGTACTGAAGGAAGAAGTTCAAGCTATGCTGATGGGAATGGCAAAAAACAAAACTCTAGGAACTGACTGAATACCAATTGAGACGTTTCAACAAATGGCTGCAGCGCTGAAGGTGCTCACTCATCTCTGTCAACAAATTTGGAAGACCTGGCCAACCCACTGGAAGAGATTTATATTTGTGCCCATTCTGAAGATGATCCAACAGAATGTGGAAATTATCAAACAGTATCATTAATACCACACCCAAGTAAAATTTTGCTGAAGAACATTCAAAAGTGGTTGCAGCAGTACTTTGCCAGGGAACTGTCAGAAGTTCAGGCCAGATTCAGAAGAGGATGTGGCATGAGGGATACTGTTGCTGATGTCAAATGGATCTTGGCTGAAAGCAGAGAATACCAGAAAGGTGTTTACTTGTATTTTATTGACTATGCAAAGGTATTCAACTGTGTGGATAACGACGAAGTATGGATAACATTGCAAATAATGAGAATTCCAGAACACTTAATTGTGCTCATGAGTAACCTATACATAGACCAAGAGGCAGTCGTTCAAATAGAACAACAGGATACTAAATCAAAAAAATTCAAACCCATTGCCGCTGAGTTGATTCCAAGTCATAGCAACCTTATAGGACAGAGTAGAACTGCCCCACAGCATTTCCAAGGAGCAGCTGGTAGATTCATATAGCTGATCTCTTGGTTAGCAACTAAGCTCTTAACCACTGTGCCACCAGGGCCCCTGCATGGTTTAAAGTCAGGAAAAGTGTGTGTCAGGTTGTATCATTTCACCATACTTATTCAATCCGTATGCTGAGCAAATAACTGGAGAAGGTGGACTATATGAAGAAGAATGTGGCATCAGGATTGTAGGAAGACTCATTGACAACCTGCAATATGAAGATGATACAACCTTGCTTGCTGAAAGTGAAGAGGACTTGATGCACTTACTGACGAAGATCAAAGACCACAGCCTTCAGTATGGATTACACCTCAACATGAAGAAAACAACAATCCTCACAACTGGACCACTAAGCAACACCATGATAAATGGAGAAAATATTGAAGTTGTCAAGGATTTCATTTTACTTGGATCCACAATCAACACTCATGGAAGCAGCAGTCAAGAAATCAAACGATGTATTGCGTTGGGCAAATCTATTGCAAAAGATCTCTTTAAAGTGTTGAGAAGCAAAGATGTCACTTTGAGGACTAAGGTGCACCTGACCCAAGCCATGGTATTTTCAGTCTCCTAATATGTATGCAAAAGCTAGACAATGAATAAGGAAGACCAAAGAAGTATTGATGCCTTTGAAGTATGGTGTTGGCAAAAAATATTGAATATACCATGCACTGCCAGAAGAATGAACAAATCTGTCTTGGAAGAAGTACAGCCAGAATGCTCCTTAGAAGCAAGGACAGCAAGACTTCGTCTCACATACTTTGCACATGTTAACACAAAGGACCAGTCCCTGGATAAGGACATCATGCTTGGTAAAGTAGAGGGTCAGCAAAAAAGAGGAAGTCCCTTGTCTTAGTCATCTAGTGCTGCTCTAACAGAAATACCACAAGTGGATGGCTTTAACAAAGAGAAGTTAATTCTCTCACAGTCCAGTAGGCTACAAGTCCAAATTCAGGGCTTCAGCTCCAAGGGAATGCTTCCTCTGTCAGCTCTGGAGGAAGATCCGTGTCATCAATCTTCCCTTGGTCTGGGAGCTTCTCTATACAGGAACCTCAGATCCAAAGGACACACTCTGCTCCTGGCACTGCTTTCTTGGTGGTCAGAGGTTCCCGTGTGTCTCTGTTCATTTCTCTCTTTTATATCTCAAAAGAAATTGGCTTAAGACAGTACCTAATCTTGTAGACCTCATCAGTATAACTGCCATCTTATTACATCATAGTGATAGAGTTTACAACACGTAAGGAAATCACATCAGATTACAAAATGGTACACAGTCATACAATACTGGTAATGATGACCCAGCCAAATTGATACACGCATTTTTGGGGGGACTTTGTTCAGTCCATGACATTCCACCCTTTGGCCCCCCAAAAAATCACATCTTTGCAACATGCAAAACGTATTTATCCCATCGTATCATAGCAGAAGTCTTAAATCAACTGCAAGTCCAAAATCCCAAAATTCCTCTTCATCTGTGAAATCTAGAATACAAAGTTTTCTGCTTCCAAAGGCACAATGGCAGAACAGGAACAAGCTAAGCATTTCCATTACAAATGGGAGAAACTGGGGGAGAAGAAGGGATAACAGGCACCAAGCAAGTTAGCAGAACACATTACATTAGCCCTCAAGGCTTTGAAAATAATCCTCTGTTGTCTGAGACAATTTACACAATAGCCCTGCCCTCCAGACTCTAGGTATTGCCACACTCCAGATTCTGAGTGGAGGCCTCTCAGCCCTGGGCTTCAGCTCTGCCTTCCAGGCCCACTGGGACAGCAACTCTGCTCCCTCTGCTTTAGATGCATCTTTCTCCCAGTCCATCTGAGTGGCAACTCTACTCTTAGAAACACCAGAGGCCATGGCTCCACCCTTTGAAACCCCAGAGGTCCTGGCCATACCTTTTGAGACTGAGGCAGCTCGGCTTCCTGTGTTCCTTGTCTCTTCAGCTTCTGCTTCCTGTGTGGCCTCTCGGCTCCTTGGGCCTCACGCCCGCATCTGCCCTGCTGGGGCAAGTGTTCCAGAGCTCTGTAGCTCCACTGGTAAGTGCCCAGAGGCACCTCACTCTGCCAGAAAGCTTTGTGTGCACAGGCACTCAGCTCTTTTGTTCTATGGGTTGGCAAGCCTAGCTCCGTCGGTAACTGCCTGGAGGCACCCCTCTCTGCGAGGAAGCCTCCTGCACACAGGCACTCAGCTCTCTCGCTTCGTGGCTCAGCTCCAGTGCCAACTGGCGCTGGTCCCCTGGTTCTGCTGCTGTTGGTTCTCTGTTCCTGCCCCTCCTCTATCCATTCACAGTCTCAAAACTTCTTCCACATTTTAGGTATCTGTAAGAGCAGCACCTCACTCCCAGTACCAAATTCTGTCTTAGTTATCTAGTGCTGCTGTAACAGAAAATACCACAAATGGATGGCTTTTAACAAAGAGAAGTTTATTCTCTCACAGTCCAGTAGGCTACAAGTCCAAATTCACAGTGTCAGCTCCAGGGGAACACGTTCTATGTTGGCTCTAGAGGAAGGTCCATGTCATCAATCTTCCCTTGTTCTGGGAGCTTCTCTGCACAGGAACCTCAGGTCCAAAGGATACGCTCTGCTACCAGCACTGCTTTCTGGGTGGTATGAGGTTACCGTGTGTCTCTGCTCACTTCTCTCATTTATATCTCAAAAGAGATTAGCTTAAGACACTACCTAATCTTGTAGACCTCATCATATAACTGCCACTAATCCATCTTAGTACATCATAGTGATAGAGTTTACAACACATAAGGAAATCACATCAGATTACAAATGGTACACAATCATACAATACTGGGAATCATGACCCAGTCAAATTGATACACACATTTTTGGGGGGACACAATTCAATCCATGACATCTTTCAATGAGATGGTTGGACGCAGTGGCTGCAACAATGGGCTCAAACATAGCAACAATTATGAGGATGACGCAGGACTGGGAGTATTCTGTTCTGGTGTACTTAGGGTCACCATGAGTTGGAACTGACTCAAAGCTATATGACAATAACAAGGCGAGGGAATAGAGAGGACAAGCTGGGTTACCTATTTTCACTCCTGAAAACCAAACCAAACCCATTGCTGTCAAGTCAATTCCAACTCATAGTGACCCTATGTGACAGAATAGAACTACTCCATAGGGTTTTCTAGGCTATAAGCTTTAGGGAAGCAGATAGGTAGGTCTTTTCTCCTGTGGAACGACTAGTGGATTAGAACTACCGACCTTTCAGTTAGTAACCAAGCACTTTAACTGCTTGCCACCAGGGCTCCTTTTACTCCTGAGGAGCCCCATGTACACACACACTGCAAGTTCTTCTAGCCCGGTTAGCCCTACACTTTGCTAACCAAAGATTCTCAGCCTGGCTCCCTATAAAAATCCCTGGAAGCCTTTTAAAAAGACAGTTGATGGAGCCCTCCTCCAGATCAATTAAATCAGAACCTCCAGGGGTGGGGCTTGATGCTGGTATTTTTCAAAGCTCCCTGTGTAATTCTAATGTGTAGTCATGGTTGAAGAAGCCCTGGTGGTGCAGTAGTTAAGGAGAGAGAAAGACGTGGCAGTCTGCTTCCGTAAAGACTACATCCTTGGAAACCCTGTGGGGCAGCTCTACTCTGTCCTATAGGGTCACTGTGATTTGGAATCGACTTGATGGCAATTGGTTGTAGCCATGGTTGAGAAGCACTGTGTAAGCCCACTCCTTCTGGAAGCCTTGCCTCTTTGTCTCTGGTCAAGTATTTTTTGTGATTAAAAATACCTGAAGAGAGTGGTGATTTGTAAAGGGGACCTGTGACCACAGTCACAGTGGGTTGGAATGGACTCAATGGCAGTGGGTTTGTTTTGTTTTGTTTCTCTAAAGCTGGAAGGAACCTTAGAGGTGACATCATCTCCATCTTTTTACAAATGAGGAAATGGAAACTTCTTGAGAAGCAGCCACATTTTCTTTGTAATTTTCAAATGTACACGAGAATGAGTTTCCTCTAGGATGTTCCAAGAACCAAAAAGATGGAATGATTCCTAGCGGAGTTATATAATTTTTCAGTTACAAAATAATTTTGTGTTAAGTCTTGACAAATATACCAAATAAGTATAAAATTTATTATCAAATTGGTATCATAAAACACAATCATTAATCCTGGTCTTCATTGTCATCGAAATCAGCACTTGATCATGGGGTTATGCAATCAAAAAACTCTTTTTAAGTGCCCAAAGAAATAAAATTCTATCCAAAAATTTTATATAAGCATTATATTCCCGAGTGTAGGCAAGTAACTCTTAACACTAATCTTGTGGCGTGAATTGTAAGTTCTCTTTCTTCGGTGCCCCAGTAACCTCTAGCATAAGGAGCCCTAGTGGCGCAGTGGTTAAGAGCTCAGCTGCTAACCGAAGGGTCAGTGGTTAGAACCCTCCAGCCGCTCTATGGGAGAAAGATGTGGCAATCGGCTTCCGTAAAGATTTACAGCTTTGGAAAACCTATGGGGCAGTTCTACTCTGTCCTATAGAGTCGCTATAAGTCAGAATCGATTCAACCACAGTGAGTTTGGTTTTTGGGTTTTATCAATAAACCCACTGCTCATTCTGTTAATATTTAACAGTAGAAAAAAGAATCAAGGAGCGGTTTCTCCAAAGCCTAGAGTTTGCTCTTGGAGGTGTTCAGTGTATCACACCGACAGTGAGGTTGTCACTGTCGGAGAATGACTGGAGCCAGGGTGGCTGTTGTCGTCACTGGTTCAATTCTCCCGTCAGCCTTTATTGAGCAACTGCCCACGTGGCTGAATGGCATGATCATGTTTCCTAAACTGAATAACCCACTTACCACGCACCTCCTCTGCATGCCAATCAGAGATTACATAGAGCCTAACTGTCTCACAGGAGTGACAACAATACAGAGAGCTGGTCACCCTGTTAAGTGGACATCTAGTCTCACGTAGGAGTCCCTGGGTGGCAAAAATGGTTAAGCACTCAGCTGTTAACCGAAAGATTGGTGGTTCAAGTCCACCCAGAAGTGCCTCAGAAGAAAGGCCTGGTGATCTACTTCTGAAAGATCACAGCCATTGAAAACTCTATGGAGCCCAGTCCTACTCTGACACACATGGGGGTCACCATGATCAGAATCCACTCCATGGCAACTGGCAACTGGTAGTCTAGCATACCAGGAGCCTTCCTGTCCATTTACTCATCTTTTGGAGGAAATTCAGACATCATTAGGTTATCACCACGACAACTTCGACTTAATGCTACTGTTAAAGGAGAAGGCCTGAAATGGACTTAAATAGATAGATTGTACTGAGAGAGAGGAAAATAAAGAAATAACATATTGATTAAGAGTATGGGCTCTGCATTTAAACTCTGACTCTGCCGTTTATTACATGCGTGTTGTTCTTGTTGCTGTTAGGTTCAATCCGGTTGATTCCAGTTCGTGGTGACCCCATGTGTGCAGAGTAGAACTACTCCATAGGGTTCTCAAGGCTGTGACCTTATGGAAGCAGAGTGCCAGCCCTGTGTTCTGAGGAGCCTCTGGGTGGGTTCGAACCTTCGACCTTTCAGCCAGTAGTCAAGCGCTTAATCGTTTGTGCCACCCAGGGACTCCACTAAATGTGTGATGTGTAAACTTGTGTTAGTCAATTTCTTCATCTATAAAAAAAGGAATAATAAAAATAGAAAAGTGCATACATTTAGAACATTATATTAAAATATATCGATTTAAAACTTGGAACAGTTTCTAGCCCATACTAATCTCTCAATAATAAGTTCTGAGCATAATTACCATCATGAAATGAGGATACAGTGATGCACATTTCAATTATTGATGGTCTAGATTTGTCTCTTTAGGTCATTCTGCTATGCCAACATTTTCACATATAATATTAACATTTGTAAACCAACTTCTCTAAGAGCCTGTGTTTTCAATTATTTGTTCACACTCAGCACAAAGTCATCCACACTGTCTGCCTTTTCTTTCTTTCTTTGTGGTGAAAATATACACAACAAAACATTCAACAATTTTACATGTATAAGGAGCCCTGGTGGCACAGTGGTTAAGTGCTTCGCTGCTAACTGAAAGGTCACCGGTTCGAACCCACCAGCCACTCAATGGGAGAAAAGACCTAGCGATCTGCTCCCATAAAGATTACAGGAGTCTAGGAAATCCTATGGGACAGTTCTCCTCTGTTCTATAGGGTCGCTATGAGTCGGAATTGACTCGGCGGCAGACAACAACTGCGTGTATAATTTAGTGACCTTGATTTCTCTCTCTACATTGTGCCACCATTCTCGCTATCCTTTTCCAAATCATTCCACTACCATTTACAGAAGCTCAGTGCCTCCTAAGCAAAGACTTTCCCTTTCCCCCTCCCTTCCACGCCTTGTTGTTGTTGTTAGGTGCTGTCAAGTCGGTTCTGACTCATAGCAACCCTATGTACAACAGAAGGAAACACTGCCTGGTCTGGCGCCGTCCTCACAATCCTTGTTATTTTTGAGCTCGTTGTTGCAGCCACTATGTTAATCCATCCCATTGAAGGTCATCCTCTTTTTCACTGACTGTCTACTTTACCAAGCATGATGTCCTTCTCCAAAGATAGATCTCTCCGGATAACATGTCCAAAGTACATGAGTCAAAGTCTCACCATCCTCGCTTCCAAGGAGCATTCTGGCTGTACTTCTTCCAAGACAGACTTGTTCTTCTTCTGGCAGTGTATGGTATATTCAATATTCTTCACCAACACCATAATTCAAAGGCATCAGTTCTTCTTTGGTAGTTCTTATTCATTGTCCAGCTTTCACATGCATAGGAGGCAACTGTAAACACCATGGCCTGCGTCAGGCACACCTCAGTCCTCAAAGTAACATCTTTGCTATTTAACACTTTAAAGAGCTCTTTTGCAGATGATTCACTCAATGCCAAATGTTATGTGATTTCTTGACTGCTGCTTCCATTAGTGTTGATTATGGATCCAAGTAAAATGAAATCCTTGACAATTTCAGTCTTTTTATTGCTTTTTTGTCTGGTTGTGAGGATTTTTGTCTTCTTTATGTTAAGGTGTAATCCATACTGCAGGCTGTGGTCTTTGATGTTTATCGGTGCTTCAAGTCCTTTTTACTTTCAGCAAGCAAGGTTGTGTCATCTGCATACTGCAGGTTGTTAATGAGTCTTCCTCCAGTCCTGATGCCATGTTCTTCATATAGTCCAGCTTCTCAGATTATCTGCTCAGCATACAGATTGAATAAGTGTGGTGAAAGGCTACGACCGTGACACACACCTTTCCTGATTTTAAACTGCACAGTATCCTCTGGTCTGGTCTCCATATATTCGTGTATTTCACGTAAATGAGATCATACAGTATTTGCCCTTTTGCGACTGACTGTTTCACTCAGCATGTTGTTTTCAAGACTCATCCATGTTGTGGCATGCATCAAGACTTCATTTCTCTTTATGGCTGAATAATATTCCATTGTATGTATGTACCACATTTTGTTTATTCATTCATCGGTTGATGGGCATTTCGGTTGTTTCCTGTCTGCCTCTTCTGACAGAAGCCAATGGAATCACATTTATGAAAAGGTGATCTCATGATCAACAGATTGGACTGTGACGTCATGGCCACTTGCTTCACAGAGAAAAGAGATCAAGTAAGAAATCTCACAAATTTGTATCAGCCCCTTACCTATTATCATCCACACATTCTCTTACCTATCACTTGTCCTGTTTCAGAGGAAGCCTTATCCCTCTGCCTGGCCTGGGAGCCATCCCCTCTTTGTACCAGCAAACAACACTTTCCTCTCTTACATCGTCTGCCTCTCCCTCTCCTCTAGTTCTTCCACCTACGGTGACTGTATAATATGTTGTCCAAACCAGGAACAATCAGAGTGTGAAAGTGGGCACTATTAACAATTATTCTGGGACAACAGGTAAGCTGGGACTATCCCAGGCAAAACAATCTACTTCTCCATAGCATGGAAATAGGCTCAAATTTCTTCCATCTTAAAATATATATATAAGCTCTCCCATTTCTCAATGCTTTGCTCTAAGTCCTACCCTTTCTTGTTCCTTCCTTAGCATCAAGCTTCTTCCAAGTAGATGGGAGTACATCCATGTGCTCAATCTAACCCTCATTCAGGACTGCTGTGTAGGCTTGTACAGGTTGTACATTACACAACCGCAGGAGTCATTCGAATAGCAGTCACTATGAACAGTACCTCCTGGAATTGTGCAATGTGCATTTATCAAGGCCATGCATGACAGCCCTGTCGCAGTCACTGTGGCATTCAGCGTCCTCGCCTTCCCTCACACTTCACTCAGACTCACAGGCACAGACTCTTAACTACCAAATACCATGGACATATGTCAGGTCTTATCGTCCTTGACCACTTACCTGACTCCTTGACTCTATCGGCCACTCCCTTGCTCTTGAATGGCTCTGAAGTCAGGCTGCCTGAGATTGGATTCCAACTCTATCACTCACCAGCGCCATGGGCAAGTTTACTTAACCTGTGTACAATGGGAGCTCCTCAACCTTAAATATGGTGAATGTTAGTGTCTATTTCATACAGTTGTTGGGAGGGCCAGATAAAATAGTTTGTAAAGCACTTAGCACATTGCCTGATAGACATGAGGTATTCTAGAAATGCTCGCACTCATTATCTTTCAAAAAATGACACACACTTTTCTATGATACCATCTTTCCATGTTTGCTAAATACCTCAATTGTTCCATCCTGCCAGATTTTTTTTTTTTTTTTTAACCTCTCTCCACCTGTCAGGAGCCCTGGTGGAGCAGTGGTTAAGTGTTCAGCTGCTAACCGAAAGGTCAGTGCCTCAAACCCACCAAGCCCTCCACGGGAGATAGATATGACAGTCTTGCTTCTGTAAAAATTACAGCCTTGAAAACCCTATGGGGCAGTTCTGTTCTGTCCTATAGCGTCGTTACAAGTCGGAATTGACTCTTTAGCAACGGGTTTTCTCCACCCTTCAATGCCTGCTCGCTCCAGTCACACCAACAGACTTGCAAATCTGAGGACTCGACAGATTCTTTCAGACTTCCGTGATTTTGCACAAACTGACCCCTCCATCTGGTATGTCTTTTCGCTGCCTCCTCATCTGACTAGCTTCTACTCATCCTCTGGAACTAGGAAGCATGTAGTCCATAACCCTCCCTAAACCTTTATCAATCATAGTTTCAGCCTCAGAAGGACCGAGGGCAAGACATTTGGAAATGATGTGGTCTTGCGGCATCCTTGGCAGGTAAGACCTCTGCTCTTGCCTCCTGAGTGTCAGACACCAGGGCGCATGCACCTACAGGACAGACAAGATCCAGTTCTCATGGAGCTTGTATTTTAGTTGGGGAGACAGTGAATATACCCAACAGGTAACCTAATAAATATGTGAAGTAATTTTAGGTAGTTAAAATGCTATAAAAAGAGTAAAATGGGATAATGAAATGAAAAGTGACAGATGTTTGGGGGAGGGTGGCTTTAGAGTGGGTAATCCACCGTCCGTCTGTCAATGTGTCATACTGTGGTGGTTTGTGTGTTGCTGTGACTCTGGAAGCTATGCCACCAGTATTTCAAATACCAGCAGGGTTACCCATGGTGGACAGGTTTCAGCAGAGCTTCCAGACTAAGACAGACTAGGAAGACAGGCCTGGAGATCTACTTCCGAAAATCAGCCAATGCAAACTCTGGATCACAGCAGAATATTGTCCAATACAGTGCTGGAAGATAAGCCCCCTAGGCTGGAAGGCACTCACAGTCCACAGTGGCCTTACCAATATACCAACAATGGCGAAGATGGCACAAGACCAGGCAGCGTTTCATTCCACTGCACACGGGGTTGCCATGAGTCGCAGTCGACTCGACAGCAACTAACAACAACTCTCATAACACGGGAACAAACGTGAGCACTGTTTTGTTTGGAGCCAACTTGATGGTTAACTAACAACAATCATCAAAGAAGGTCTTGAAAAAGATGACATTTGAACTGAGTCCCAAATGAAAAAGAGCCAGCCAAGTGAAGAGCTGGGGGCAGAGGGTTCCAGGTATCCACCTCTTAAAGTATCATGTATAGGCATCTAAAATCCTAACCTTCTCTGGTACCCTGTGAGGGTCCACCGCATAGCAGTTGCTCGCAGACTCAACTGAAGACGCTAAAAAAGCTCCGTAGGTGGGTACTGCATCTCAGGACTCTCCTAACAACCCTGTTGGGACCACATTGCCTTACAAGATCCATTGGATTGTCTTAGGTGAGCAAGGAAAGTACAATCAGTATACAATCACTACCATTCCTGACTTATAAACAAAGCTTGCCCCCGGCTCCTGGGTACGCCCAGATCTAACAGTGGGTTTCAGAGTTCTCTGGCGGTTTGGTGAGGAATTGTCTGTTTTGTCACTGTGCTTCCGTTTTTCATGAAATGTTCCTCTGTGTGTTTCCTTCTGTTATGTCCCCTATTGTTGCTTTTCCATCCCTCAGCTTATACCCGAGTGCCATTCAAATGAGCGTATAGGTACTTCAGTGAGATCAGGATCCTGTAGAAATGAGAGTAACACAGCAATTTGGTTAATTTTTAAAATAGTATTTTATTGTGTTTAAGTTGAAAGTTTACACAGCAAATTAGGTTCCCACTGAACAATTTCTACACAAATTATTCACAATGTGTCCTCATTCTCATTCATTCCCTTCTGGTTGTACCATTTCCAGTGCTCTGGTTGCCCTGCCCCCTTACCTTCTCATCTTTGCTTTAGAGTAGATGTTGACCAGTTGGTCTCCTAGAGATGATTTTTTAAAGAGGCTCATTACTCACGGGTGATATTCTTTATTTTGTGTGCCAATCTGTTGTTTAGCTACAGGGTGACATCAGGGGATAATTCTAGTTCAAGGTTTAAAGGGTATTTCAGGGCAATAGTCTCAGGAAGTCCTCTAGTCTGAACTAATCCAATAAGCCTGGATTTCTTAAGAATTTGAGCGCTATTCCACATTTTTCTCCCATTTTATCAGGATCCGTCTATTGTGGTTCTGAGCAGAAAGGTCGGTAGTGGTAGCCAGGAACCATCTAATTCTTCTATTTTGTTAATTTTTAAAGCCCCAGAAGCACATTTCACAATTCTGCGTTTGGGATTTTAGTGGAATTTGTGTCTTGTCTTCTTTCAACAAAACTGAAATCACAAACGCTCAGATTTAGCTTGAAAAGGAAAACACATGGATTCCACACTAGTTCCAAAGTGGAGACAAAATATTACTTCCTGCTCATAGACAATCCAGCATGAGGAATTTCCCTAAAATGCTTTATTTAGTAAGTACTTCAAAACCTTGCAGCAATTTGAACAAAGACGGATTTGGCAGTGAGCATGAGGCTAGTCTGAAGATTTGAATAACTATTCCCAGTAATTTCATTATTGATTAGAATCTCCATTATTCCTTATCTTTTAGCCAAGTTATCTTTTCCATAAATCCTAGAGAGTGCAGAGCATGCTTCATCCAAAATACTTCTGGGTGCTATATAGAATATAGGTCCCTGGATACCAACCTATAGTTTGGCAGTTCAAACCCACCCAGTGGCACCATGAAAGAAAGGCCTGGTGATCTGCTTCCATAAAGATTACAGCCAAGAAAACCCTATGGAGCAGTTCTACTCTGTAACACATGGGGTCGCCATGAATCGGAATCAACTTGACCAAAATGGGTTTGGTTTTTTTGGTTTGTATAGAATATAAGTCGAACGTAAAACAGAAGAGAACCAGTATACCCATTGTCTTAGTTATCTAGTGCTGCTATAACAGAAATACCACAAGTGGATGGTTTTAACAAACATAAATTTATTTTCTCACAGTTTTGGAGGCTAGAAGTTGGAATTCAGGGCTCCAGCTCTAGGGGAAGCCTTTCCTTCTCTGTTTGCTCTGGGGAAAGGTCCTTGTCTCTTCTCAGCTTCTGCTCCTTGATTCCTTGGTGATCTTCATGCGGCGTGTATCTTCCCCCATATCTACTTGCTTGTTGCTTACTTACTCTGCTCTTTTATATCTCAAAAGAGATTGACTTAAAACACACCCTATACTAATAATGCCTTATTAATGTAACAAAGAAAATCCATTCCCAAATGGGGTTATACCCACAGGTATACAACCAAAAAACCAAACCCATTGCAGTTGAGTCGATCCCAACTCATAGTGACCCTATAGGACAGAGTAGAACTTCCCCATATGGTTTCCAAGGAGCGGATGGTGGATTCGAACTGCTGACCTTTTGGTTAGCAGCCTGAGTTCTTAACCACTGTGCCACCAGGGATTTGCAACACATATTTCTGAGCGACACAGTTCAATCTGTAACATCCATACATACAGTTTGCAAAAATGTAAGCTAACTGAAAATACAAGCAGCAAACACAGGTGCCATCCCCTGGGCAAGAGGCAGGGGATGACATTGATCCCCTTGGCTGCTCTGCTTCTCGGAGGAGTGCAGGGCAAGCACCTTTGACCTTCCCCATCTCCTCATGGCCCTCAACTCTGGTTATGCCTGGATTTTTTTGTTAACTTGTCCAGGGGGAATTATACCAGTTACAAAGTCACAGAAATGAAGGAATGCGTGGAGCTATTTTACTTGTAGTTCTTCATACCGCACGGGGCTTTCATCAGGCAGCCGAAGGAGGAAGGGCCTGGAATATTCCCCCACCTCACCACCAAACCTTCCTGGACTGTATCACATATGTGCATTTTAAGGACATAGAAGGTGAGGACAAGAGAAGGAAAAGACAAGAGGAGAATAGAGAGAAAAAAGAGGGAAGGAGCAGAAGGGAAGCCAGTAACCTCCCCACAAGTAACCTCCGCGAGCCAGGCATGGTGTTTGGGGCTTTACACTTTTATTTCACGTAATCTTTACAACAACCCTGTGAGGCCATATTTTGGTGTTGTTCTTTGTTGCATCATATCAGCCCACAACTTGATAACTTGGGGTCCCTATGCACAAGAAAATGAAATGTTGCTCATGATCAGTTAAGGATCAGACCATTGTGACCCATAGGGTTTTCACTGGCTGATTTTCAGAACCAGATTGCCAGGCCTTTCTTCCTAGTCTTAGTCTGGAAGCCCTGCTGAAACCTGTTCAACCTCACAGCAACACACAAGCCTCCACTGAGGGATGAGTGGTGGATGCATATGAGGTGCACTGGCCAGGAACTGAACCCGGGTCTCCCGCATGGAAGGTGAGAATTCCACCACTGAACCACCGCTGCCCACACATGAGGCCACAGTATTATGCCCAATTTAACAGATGAAGACTCAAAAGTTAAATGACTTTCTCAAGGTCACCAGGATTCACACTCAGGTTTGTTTAATTCTAAGGAAAAGGGCAGGGGACAATTAGAAATAGCACCACGTGGCAGTTTGTGCTAATTCCTTAATGGCCAAGTGGAATGGAAACCTCAGAAGAACAAAGGATCAGTCTACTTCGCTCATGCATATACACTTTTCTTCCGTACACATCAAGAGCAGAGAAGTAGCTTCAGGACCTAGAAATAAATTGTTGGCTTAAGAAAAGGGTGGCCTTTGAGTTTACCTTCTTTTAAAGATATAAATTACCCATCAAATCCTTGGGTTTGTCTTATTCCTAAAAGGGTGTTCTTACCTTCTGTACAAATACAATTACAGGCAGATCTACGTTGTGAAATAGTAAAAGAAATTAAAAATCAATTTTTACCATTTATTTGAAAACCAATCACACCACTAACATTTATTAATATAAAGTGATGGCCAGCTTAAACACATTTCCCAACACTATAAAATGCTTGGAATTTGAACATATCTAGTGACTTCTTACCCTTCTTTTTCTTGCAACCTCCATCCCTTTATGACTTAAGCAAATGGCCCAAAGCTCATTTTTCAAAAGTGTTCCAAAGAGGTGCTTGTTGAATTTCAAATTGGTATTTTCTTCCAGGCTGCACATTGAGCAAAATGAAGGGTAATTCTGCTGGAAGCCAGAGTATGCCTTTACCCCCTCCTGGTGGGCCTTCTGGGCTTGTATTGTATGGTGATTAAGTTACATGCCAGTGTGCTCTGAATAAGCTTGTTCCTTTAGAATACACCAAATAGTAATCATAAAAATACTTTGGGAAAAGTTTCTTTTGTTGTTGTTGAAGGTGTTTTTCTTTGCAAAAATCTAAGCCTCACAACAGAGGAAGGAGGAAACCCAAGAATCAGAGAAGCAACTGGACTACAGGACCAATAGCGTCCATGAACCACTGCTTCTTCTAGCATGAGATCGCAAGAACTGGATGGTGCCCGGTTACCATTACTGAACCTTTCAATCAGGGACACAATAGATGGATCCTGATAGACAGGGAAAAAATGTGGAACAGAACCTCAAATTCCCAAATAATTCAAACTTAGGTGGACCCATTGAGGCTGGAGGAACCCCCAAGACTATTGCCCAAGGATACTCCTTAAACCTTGAACTGAAACTTGGAGTCATCTTTAAGCAACAATAACAAAAAAGTTTAGCTCAAAAAGGAAAGAAAGTCACCGTTAAGTATTGTGCTCTTTTAAAAAATGATCTATATGAGACCAAAGGAACAACAGGAACTCTAAAGCATAGATAAGTTTAGGGGAGCTGTGAGTCTAAATTAATGGGGAAGTGTGATGGTTAAGGTTATGTGTCAAGTTGGTTATGCCATAATTCTCAGTGGTTTGGCAGATATTATGTAATCATCTGCCATTTTGGGATCTGATGTGAGCAGCCAATCAGTTGAAAGGAGAGTTTCCTTGTGGGGTGTGACCTGCATCCAATATATATGGTTGTTCTGGCAAAGCTTGCCCTCTCTCCGTACTGCATCTGACTCGTCATCTTCTGACCTCTGGTTCTTGCGATGTGAGCCAGTAAGCTGCCATCTGATGTGCAGATTTTGAAATATGCCAGCTCCCACAACCCCATGAGCCAGTAGCCTTCTGCCTGACCTATGGTCAGCCCCTGCAACCATGTGAGTCAGGAGAAGCCTCCAGCCTGACGCCTGACCTGTGGATTTGGGACTTGGCAGCCTCCACAACTGAGTGAGCCATTTTCTTGAAATAAATCTGTCTATCTTTATTTATATATACGCTTCACTGGTTTTGCTCCTCTAGAGAACCCAGCCTAAGACTGGGTGAAACAATTAGAGCAGAAATTGGAGCAGAGAATGTTGATTCAATGTAAAAAATGTAACCAGTGTCACTGAACAATACGTGATGAAATTGTTAAACGGAAGCTTGTCTTGACGTGTGTATTTTCACCAAAAATAAAATAAAGAAAGAAAAATTTAAGCTCCAATTATACTCGAGTGTGTGTGTGTGTGTGTGTGCACACGCGCGCGCATGTTCTTTACATTGGCATGTACTATTTTGTTCCAGTTCCTGTGGTAAATAAATGTATGAGGATTCAAGTTTATCAACAAATTGTATGAATAATAATTCCTAGGACGCCAAGTATAAAATGAAACTTCTCCACTGTCAGGGATGTGCTGCAGTTCTCTGAGCAGCTGCTGGATGATCCCCGTTCTTGAGTGGCGTTGGCATGCCTCTGAGCTGGATCCTTATCCACCCTTTACTTATAGCACCATGGATGTGTTTGTTTTCATTCTTGTAAAAGCTTTTTGCTGACTACAAGATAGAATAAAGCTTTCATATCAAGGATAGGGGCCTCTCATTGTTGGAACGGAGCCTTTGTTATGGGACAATTCATGGATTCCTTAGCTAAGGTGGATGGTATTGGCTCAGCCTTCCTTCTTAGCTCAACTAACCCGACTGGCTGTGGATCTTGGATTCACTTTAGTCACATAGACAAGTAAAGGCAAAATGGTTCTGAATGGAGGGTGACACTTCTGATTTTTTATCAGCTGACACATTCTAGTATCTCCTAGAATCATAGACCACCACACATCTGTCACTATCACACCGTGATGTCTTGGCATGTTGCTGTGATATTGAAAGCTATGCCACCAGCATTTCAAATACCAGCAGGGTCACCTATAGTTTCAGTGGAGCTTCCAGAATAAGACTAGGAAGAAAGGTCTGGAGATCTACTTCCAAAACGTAGCTAATGAAAACCCTATGGCTCACAACAAAATATTGTCCATTATAGTGCTGGAAGATGAGCCCCCTAGGTTGGAAGGCACTCACAATATACAGTGGCCACAATGGACTCGAGCATACCAGCAATGGTGAAGATGCAACAGGGCCAGACAATGTTTCGTTCTGTTGTATGTGGGGTTGCCATGAGTCAGACCCAACTGGATGACAACTCACAACAACAGAATCATAGAAACTTAGAGTGGCAAAACTCACAAAGATTAATCCATGAGATTTTCAGCTTGTGTTTATTGACATCAGGAATCTGAACAGATGGTAATAGGGAAGAGAGAAGGAATTCTTAAGATACTTTCAACCCTTTCAAAAGATTAGTAGAACATAGAATTACCATAGGACCCAGCAATTCCAATGCTAGAAACACAAACAGAAACCTGTACACCGAGGCTCTTTGCAGCACTGTTCACAATAATCAAAAAATAGAAACAACCGAAATGTCTACCAACAGATGAATGGAGAAATAAAATATGGTATATATATGCAATAGAATATTACGCAGCTGTAAAAAGAAACAAAATCCTGATGTATGCCACAACATGGGTGAACCTTAAAACATTATGCAACGTCAGTTGCAAAGGGCAAATACAGTATGATCTCACTTATATGAAATAATCAAATATATAGAAACCAAAGATTATTAACAGTTACCAAGGGGTGGGACAGATGGGAACAGGGGGAATTTTTGTTTGGGTGGGATTGAGTTTATGTTAATGGCGGTAGAACCTTCTGGGCAAGGATAGCGATAATGGTGGCCCAACGTGAAAAATGTAATCAATGTCATTGAGTGGTGAGTGTGGAAGTTGTGTTGGGGGATGTTCTGGTGTGTATGTTTTCACCAAAGGAAAAAAAAAAGATTACTAGAAATTGTGTGTTTATGACTGATGAGACTCATCCAGGAAATCATATGTCAAATTTCTTAGATTTTGGCTGGAATGTGGTGGCATTGATTATCTCACAGGAAAAATTTATTAACACAAACTTTAACTTGCTCATCAATAAAAACTTTACTAATGCAGTTTAGCAGGTGAAAATATTTTGGAAACATGGGTGCATTGGGGAAAGGTAATAAAACATTATACAAAACCACTGATTGCTCTTTGCTTTAATACAAACCCCTAGCACCTACAATGAAAAGACACTGTGTTAAGCATCAATGCTAAAGTGGTGAACAAGAGATACAAAATCTGTGCTCTTGTGAAGCTGGAATTCTAGTATGGGGAGACAAATAATACACAAGAAAGGAAAGAACGTGAAGAATGGGAATTCCAGAACACTTAATTGTGCTCATGAGGAACCTGTTCATAGACCAAGAGGCAGTCGTTCGAACAGAACAAGGGGATACTGCATGGTTTCAAATCAGGAAAGGTGTGTGTCAGGGTTGTATCCTTTCATCATACTTATTCAATCTGTGTGCTGAGCAAATAATCCGAGAAGTGCACTATATGAAGAGGAACGCGGCATGAGGATTGGAGGAAGACTCATTAACAACATGTCCTATGCAGATGACACAACCTTGCTTGCTGAAAGTGAAGAGGACTTGAAGCACTTACTGATGAAGATCAAAGACTACAGCCTTCAGTATGGATTACACCTCAACATAAAGAAAACAAAAATCCTCACAACTGGACCAAAAAGCAATAACACGATAAACAGAGAAAAGATTGAAGTTGTCAAGGATTTCATTTTACTTGGATCCACAATCAATACCCATGGAAGCAGCAATCAAGAAATCAAAGGATTTATTGCATTGGGCAAATCTGCTGCAAAAGACCTCTTCAAACTGTTAAAAGCAAAGATATCACCTTGAGGACTAAGATATGTGTGACCCAAGCCATGGTATTTTCAATCACCTTGAATGCATGTGAGAGCTAGACAATGAATAAGGAAGACTGAAGAAGAATTGATGCCTTTGAATTATGGTGTTGGTGAAGAATATTGAATATACCATGGACTGCCAGAAGAATAAACAAATCTGTCTTGGAAGAAGTACAGCCAGAATGCTCCTTAGAAGGGAGGAAGGCGAGGAGACTTCATCTCACGTAATTTTGACAAGTTATCAGGAGGGAGCAGTCCCTGGAGAAGGACTATCATGCTTGGTAAAGTAGAGAGTCAGCAAAAAAACGAAATTCGTCAATGAGATGAATTGACACAGTGGCTGCAGCAATGGGCACAAACATAGCAAAGATTGTGAGGATGGTGCAGGACCAGGCAGTGTTTGATTTTGTTGTACATAGGATGGCTATGAGTTGGAACCAACTCAACATCACCTAGCAACAACAACAAGAAGGACACAAGCAAATAAATAACTAAAATAAATATGGCCATTTCAGATTGTGTTAAGTGTTATGAATAAAATGACACAGGAAGATGGGACACAATAACTGTGTACCATGGTGGCTTGCGTGTTGCTATGACGTTAGAAGCTATGCTACCGGTATTTCAATACCAGCAGGGTCACCAATGGTGGACAGGTTTCAGCAGAGCTTCCAGACTTAGATAGGCTAGGAAGGAAGGCTTGGGGATCAACTTCTGACAATCAACCAATGAAAACTTTACGCATCACTACAGAACATTGTTCAACTCGCTTGTTTTGGACATGTCATCAGGAGGGATCAATTGTTGGATGAGGATAACATGTTTGGTGAAGCGGAGGGTCAGCAGGGCAAGGAAAACCCGAGGTGAGATGGATTGGCTTAACAGCTACAACGATAGACTTGAACATACTGGCAATTCTGAGGATGACACGGGACCGGGCAGCATTTTGTTCTGGTTTCCAGAAGGCCGCCATGAGTTGGAGTCAACTTGAGAGCAGTAACGTCTATATTTTAGTAGTAATACATATGCTTATTTTTTTTTACACTTCTTATTGTAGTAAAAATGTAATATGTAGTAAAATATTTCCCATTTCAACATTAAATTTTTTTATTGTGGTAAATATACATGTAACAGAACGTTTGCCATTTAAACATTTTTTTACACATAGAATTCAGTAATAGCGGTTTACATTCATCATGTTGTGCAACCATCACCACCATCCATTTCCAAAATTTTCCATCACAGAAACTCATTGGATCCTGGACATATTTTACAGTAGAGCCAACAGGACCAGATCAGTCCCATTGCCCTGTACAGCAGGCATGGCAGGTCGTCATATATGGGAAAGAATTACAGCAAAGACAGTGATGCTGTTACAGAGACAGACTTATACATTGAAATACGACCTTCCCAAGCAACTACCTATGTTGTTATTGGGTGCCGTTGAGTTGTTTCTGACTTATATCTACCCCATGTAACAGAGTAGAAAACCCGTGGCTGCCGAGTTGATTCTGACTCATAGCAATCATGTAGGACAGAGTAGAATTGCCCCACAGGGTTTCCAAGGATTGGCTGGTGGATTCGAACTGCCGACCTTCTGGTTAGCAGCCAAGCTCTTAACCACTGTGCCACCTGGGCTCTGATGGAGTAGAATTGCCCCATAGAATTTTCTTGGCTGCAATCTTTACAGAAGCAGATTGCCAGGTTTTTCATCCGTGGAGCCACTGGGGAGGTTCAAACCACCAACCTTTCAACTACCAGTACGGCTCTTAACAGTTGCACCACCTGGGCCCCTTTCAGCCCCAATAAGGAACACCAATTTAACCAGCATTGTTACTTGTGGTAGGTACCTCCAGGAGAGAGCCACAGCAGCGCAGGCAGCTCTGTGCCTTGGGCTTTACATCATCCTCCCTGTACTTTTCTCTGGTAGGTCATCATCATCATGATAACAACATACTCTCAGGCCAGTCTTTTTGAGCGTGATGATGAAGATAACTTTCCTCTATATGAGGGTAATTGACAAGGGTGCAATCTGTCCATGGGTAGGTGGTTATAGGTAACAAAATAGAGTCTAGTTTGGTTCAGAGTCCCTGGGTGGTGCAACGGTTAACACGCCTACCTGCTCACTGAAAGGCTGGAGGTTTGAGTCCACCCAAAGGTGCCTCAGAAGAAAGACCTGGTGATCTACTTACAAAAAAATCAGCCTTCGAAAACCCTATGGAGCACAATTCTTCTCTGACACACATGGGGTCACCATGAGTCAGAGCTGACTCCATGGCAACTGGTTGGGTTGGTTTTGGTTCAGGTGACTCAGGCCTGTGGCTTGGAGAGCTCTGTCCATCCTCACAAGTCAGGTCTGCTTTGGTCTACTGTCATCCAGACTCCTGAAAAGTCTGTATTCTTTTAGTCCCGTTCTTCTTCTACTCTTGCTCCAGGCCAAGCTGTTCTTGGTGAATACCAGAGCGCTATTTCATCTGGACCCTCAGTTCAAGCCCCAATTCTGGCAGAGCTTCCCATTAAAAGAAGTCCCTTCTGATGCTCAGCTTCTATTGAAATAAAAACAAAGCCTCTTTTTTGGAACTGTCCTGTTTTCTGCCTGCACACCCTTTTAAGCTGTTCACTAGGCTCTAAGCCATCTGGTTTTTCCTGAAGGAATAAAAGGAGTATTATTATTATTATTGTACTTTAGATGAAGGTTTGCAGAACAAACTAGCTTCTCATTAAACAATTAGTACACATACTGTTTTGTGACATTGGTTACCAACCCACGCCATGTCAACACTCTCCCTTTCTCGAACTTAGGTTCCCTATTACCAACTTTCCTGTCCCCTTCTGCCTTCTAGTCCTTGCCCCTGGGCTTGTGTGCCCCTTTAGTCTGCTTTTGTTTTATGGGCCTGTCTAATCTTTGGTTGAAGGGTGAACCTTGGGAGTGACTTCACTACCGAGCTAAAAGGGTGTCCAGGGGCCATACTCTTGGGGTTTCTTCAATCTCTGTCAGGCCAGTAAGTCTGGTCTTTTTTTGTGAGTTAGAATTTTGTTCTACATTTTTCTCCAGCTCTGTCTGTGACCCTTTATTGTGATCCCTGTCAGAGCAGTCAGTGGTGGTAGCTGGGTACCATCTAGTTGTACTGGATTCAGTCTGGTGGAGGCTGTGGTAGTTGTGGTCCATTAGTCCTTTGGACTAATCTTTCCCTAGTGTCTTTGGTTTTCTTCATTCTCCTTTGCTCCAGACGGGGTGAGACCAGTGGAGTATCTTAGATGGCTGCTCACAAGCTTTTAAGACCCCAGATGCTACTCACAAAAGTAGAATGTAGAACATTTTCTAAAAAGAGTATTTTTGTTTACCCATTAAAATAACCCTCAATAATCAGTGACAGTCATTTAACAGATACATGCAGTGTACCATGTACTGCGTCTAGATGGAAACCTGCCCCAGTTAGCCTTTTCACCCACCTTCTCTTGGCAAAGTGACTACAACAACCGTTGGAGGAAGTCTGCATATAACATAGCAATAGTTAAGCACTTGACTGCTAACCAAAAGGTTGGGGGTTCTCCTCTGGAGAAAGACCTGGCAGTCTGCTCCTATAAAGATTACGGCCTAGGAAACCCTATGGGGCAGTTCTACTCTGTCACATGGGGTAGCTAGGAGTCGGAATCCACTTGACGGCACCCACCAACAACAAAGGGCTTCTCTAACGTGAACCTTCGCAAAAATAATAAATGGATTAAGAACGACTGACTTCAGGGAAGGCATAGCAATGAATCCATGTTTTCTTTTTAAGCTTTGTTAAAAATCACAAATACCAAAGTAATACACCCTCATTAGAAATATATGAAAGGACATACAGCAGAAAAAAAATAATTCCACCCATAACCCAGTCCTCCCCCAGCCAACACCCCCTCCACATACACACCATTAAAATATTTGGCATCTCTCCTTCTAGTCTTGTTTTCTACATTTCTTTTATATATTTATGCTAATACTATATATGCCATTTGGCTTTTGTCTTTTTTCACTACGAAACACTTTGCCAGCATCACAACTCTTCGTAAATATCATTGCAAATGGCTGCGTATTGCTCCAGCAAAAGACTGTGTCACAACATATAAAAGAGTCAAAATCTGTCGTGGTTGAGTTGATTCTGACTCATAGCGACCCTATAGGACAGAGATGAACTGCCCCATATGGTTTCCAAGGAGCGGCTGGTAGATTTGAACTGCCGACCTTTTAGTTAGCAGCCGAACGCCTAACCACTGCGCCACCAGGGCTCTGTCACAACATATATATATACCTTTTTTTTTTTTTAAGTTTTCATTATTATTGCCTTTTATTATCAGCATCCTTAAAAATCCGATCTTTGTTTTTGAGCTTGGAAACATTACATATAAACTTGTTGTGGTTAGGTGCCATGGAGTCAGTTCCAACTCAGTGATCCTACGTACAATAGAACGAAACACTGCCCGGTCCTGCCCTATCTTTCCAACTGTTGCTATGTATGAGCCCATTGTATTGAGGGTCTTCCTCTTTTTCGCTGACCCTCTACTTTACCAAGCATGATGTCCCTCTCCAGGAACTGGTCCTGCCTGATAACATGTCCAAAATACATGAGAGGAAGTCTCACTATATTTTGACATTTTATGTAGTACATATTACTAACAATAAGATGTACAAAAAAAAAAAAAAGACTGTCATAAGTGTGTGTCTTAGTTATCTAGTGCTGCTATAACAAAAATACCACAAGTGGATGGCTTTAACAAACAGAAGTTTATTCTCTCACAGTCTAGTAGGCTAGAAGTTCAAATTCAGGGCACCACCTCCAGGGGAAGGCTTTCTCTCTCTGTCGACTCTGGAAGAAAGTCCTTGTCATCAGTCTTGCCATGGTCTAAGAGCTTCTCTGTGCAGGAACCTCAGGTCCAAAGGACACGCCCTGCTCTTGGGGCTGCTTTCTTGGTGGTATGAGGTCAGCCTGTCTCTCTGCTCATTTCTCTTTTTTATACCTCAAAGGAGATTGGCTCAAGATGCAATCCAGCCTTGTAGATCGAGTCCTGCCTCATTAACAGAACTGCCACTAATCCCATCTCGTCAACATCATAGAAATAGGATTTATAACACAAAGGAAAATCACAACAGATGACAAAATGGTGGACAATCACACAATACTGGGAATCATGACCTAGCCAAGCTGACAGATATTTTAGGGGGACACAATTCAATCCATGACAGTGTGGTTTAACTTGAATATGTCATAAGTTGGGGACTACCTGTATAAGTATATATATGTATCTCCTGGTGGCACAATGGTTAAGTGCTTGCCTGCTAACCGAAAGTTTGGCAGTTCAAACCCACCAGTAGTGCCTGGGGAAAAAGACCTGGTGATCTGCTCCTGTAAAGATTACAGCCAAGAAAACTCTATAGGGTACTTCTCCTCTGTCACATGGGGTCACTCTGAGTCTGAATCTACTTGACAGCACCCAACAACAACAAAGTTGAATATACTTGAAATGTTTATTTACTTTCTTATTTTTTGGTATTTATAGCTCAATCTGGCATCCTTTAGATCCCAGGCCTTTGGGCAATTGACAACAATTCATGTTTTGAGTATATTCACAGTTGAAGAACTACATTTCTGTAATTAGCGATTGGTGATTCCACCTCTAAAAATTCTTCATGCCATGTATTTATATTTTCAATTCAATTGTGTAGAGTTTTTTTTTAAGATTTCACAATATTCTTGAAGTAGTTAGAGTTGCCCTGGAATATTACAAAACTAGGGTTTTGAAACTGTGAGGAAAGTTATGTTTATATCACGTCTTACATGACAGGAACAACGTTCATCTTGTGTTTGGATGAAACAACAGTTTTGAGGAGCCAACAAGAAAAAAAATGCCATTGTTTGCCTGTTTGATTTTCAAGTCTCATTTTCACGGAATGAAATTCATTTAAATGCCATTATAAGGCAGTTTTTAGTTCTGGCAATGGAGGAGTTCATAATGTATTCATAGAAATAATTAAATGCTCCTAATGGTGCTCTTGTTCATGATTTCTGAAAACAGTGTTCTTTTAAGCTGTAGCAGCACAGAGCCCTCCTATTATCTGTGATTGATCCCCTGAAATGCCCTCCCTCTCAATTTCAAGCTGTAAAGCACACTGAGGATTTCAAGAACCCGAGAGAAAAGCTCAAGGAGGTTGACTGAGCTGAGCAGTCAGAATTGGAGTTTTCCTTTTGAAAATTCATCAGGCTGAAGAGCATTCAGCTCAAAATCTTGAAAAAAATGTAGGCAGTTGGTGGGACAGTGTATTTAGGTGGGCTTTCTTTCTTTTTTTCCCCCCTAATTCCTTTGTTGCTTGGCATAGCGTTCCAGAGAGGAACCCTTGAAGTCTGTAGGATCAAAGCCAGCAATACTGCAGTCTTTATCCTAGGAAAGGAGCCCTGGTGGTGCAGTGGTTAAAGAGCTCGGCTGCTAAGCAGAAGGTCCAAGGTTCGAATCTGCCAGCCGCCCCATGGGAGAAAGATGTTGCCGTCTGCTTCCATAAAGATTTACAGCGTTGGTGTGAGTGGCCATCTAAGATACTCTACTGGTCTCATCCCATCGGGAGCAAGGGAGAATGAAGAAAACCAAAGACACAAGGCAAAGATTAATCCAAAGGACTAATGGACCACATCTACCATGGCCTCCACCAGACTGAGTCCAGCACAACTAGATGGTGCCCGGCTACCACCACTGACTACTCTGACAGAGATCACAATAGAGAGTCCCAAACAGAGCTGGAGAAAAATGTAGAACAAAATTCTAACTCACAAAGAAAGGCCAGACTTACTGGCCTGACAGAGACTGGAGAAACCCTGAGACTATGGCTCCTGGACTCCATTTTAGCTGAGTAATGAAGTCACTCCAGAGGTTCACCCTTCAGCCAAAGATTAGACAGGCCCATAAAACAAAACAAGACTAAAGGGCACACCAGCCCAATGGCAAGGACTAGAAGGTAGGAGGGGACAGGAAGGTTGGTGATAGGGAACCCAAGGTCGAGAAGAGGAGTGTTGACATGGCGTGGGTTGGTAACCAATGTCACAAAACAGTATGTGTACTAATTGTTTAATGAGAAGCTAGTTTGTTCTGCAAACCTTCATCTAAAGTACAATAATACAAAAAAAGAAAGAAAAACAAACAGACAGGCAGTGGGTTTGGGTGGGTTTTATCCTGGGACCAATATACCCATTGCTGTCAAGTCAATTCTGACTCATAATGACTCCACGTGACAGAGTAGAACCATGGAGTTTCCAAGGCTGTAATATACATACAAATTTTTTTGCACTCAATAAATGTTTATTGAATTGATAACAGATGAATAGAAGACCACGGCTGTAATTTTTACGCAAGCAGACTGCCACGTCTTTCTCCAGAGGAGTGGCTGGTGGGTTCAAACCTCCAACCTTTCAGTTAGCAGCCCAGTGCTTTAAACACTGCATCACCAGGCCTCCGTGGGACCAGGATAGCAGAATCTTTATCCTGGGGGAGATGACTTTAAATGCATCCTATCTTGGTTGCAGGAAGGAATTTTCTTTTTCTGCAAATCCTGCCTGAACTCCCACCAACCGATTTCCTCTGTAGAAAATGTATCAGCATTTCGTGAAGGTGATAGAGCGCTGAGACAAAGCGCTGCGTTTGCTTTGAAGTTCTGGCGGGGACAAAGCCAGATTCCTTTCCTCCCTGGAGGGTTGGATGGCAAGGGATACGAGATAAAAGCATGGCACTGAGGGGCACAAAGGAGAAATTTAAAGGACATGACCCAGTCTTCCTTTATAGAAAGGAGGCCTTATTTTTAGCTCTATATCCTACAGGTTAGAAAAAAAATTCTCCTTCAATTAATGTTGTCCTTTTCTATCTTTGTGGTGTTGTTTTACATCACAGTAGATATTTCTTTGCTCTGCCTGTATATCTCTGTGCTAGCTTCATCCGTTCTTGTTGCTGCCACTCTGTGAACAGAATCAGAGGTTTAGTGCTCATTTTTTTTAGTTATGTGGAGTATTGGCTTTTTGTTGGTTGGTTGGTTTTGTGTGTGCGTTTTATTTTGGTGAAATATACAGTCATACACCATTTCAACAATTTCTACATGTACAATTCATTGACATTGATTACATTCTCCAAGTTGTGGAACCATTCTCCCCATCATTCTCCAAATTGTTCTACCACCATTGACTTAGACTTAAACTGCCCTCTAAGCTTCTCATCTAACTTTTTGAGTTGCTGTTGTCAACTGGATCTCACATAGATAATTCTTTAAAAGAGCATAATGCTCAAGGTAGACATACTTTACTTACGAAGATAAACTATTTTTTTGGTTCAAAGAAGACAAAAGGGGATCATTTCAGTTTAAAGTTTAAAGGTTATCTCAGGGTGATAGTTTTGTGGGTTCATACAGCCTCAATAGCTCTAGAAAGTCTGGCTTACATGGAGAATTTGAGGTTCTGTTTCATATTCTTCCCCCTTTAATCAAAATTCTTCTATAGAATCTTTGATCAAAAACGCTCCGTAATAACCATCCATTTCTTCTGATCTCATGGCAAGGGAGGCAGTTGTTCATGGAGGTAGGTTGATTGTTTTCTGTAGAGTGCAATCTCCCAAAAATCCTGGTAAATTTTAGAAGAAAGTCAAAGGTATTCAAAATTTACCCATGTAGCAATCTGGACCATATATATTACTCTGAAGCACAGTTTCACCCCCATGCCACATTACACCAAATTACTCTTTACACAGTAACCATCAAGTCTGCCAAAACCTAAGCGTGATTGGAGCAATCTACTCTTGATTCTTTAAATTAAAATTAAGCCAAAAGACTAGCACTCAGAGTTGCAAATATGGAAGGGTCTACCTGTTTTAAGCAAGCCCAATAGACTGAATTCCAGATTTACAAAGCCTGTGCAGGAAGAGATTATTGGCTTTGTAAAAGAATCCCTACCTTTGCAAAGGAGCAACTAGAGGATTTATTTGAAAGCTCTATTGCATTTCAAATAATTTGGTTCACCTATATTTAGTTTATAGCAAGAGCCCATCAATGGGGGTAAAGCCACAAATGCCAAAGACGCTAACCACTGAAGAAAGTCCAAAAGATATCAGCTGTTGCAACCACTACAGAGATCAATGAATTAGCAGCAGCTGAGACAGTTATAAACTGGCAAATCTTAGATCCCAACTGAGATAATATGGTTACTAAAGTACATAAGGGAGCACTGGTAGTTCACTGGTAGAACCTTTGCACTCCATGCAGGAGAGCCGGGTTTGATTCCCAGCCCAATGTACCTCACGAGCAGCCACCACCCATCTGTCAGTGGAGGCTTGCATGTTGCTATGATGCTGAACAGGTTTCGGCATAGCTGCCAGACTAAGATGGACTAGGAGAAAAGGCTTGGCAATCTACTTCCAGAAATCAGTCAATGAAAACCCTATGGATCACAATGGTCTGACCCACAACGGATCATGGGTGCATGGGGTGACCATGAGTTGGGGGCCGGTTTGACAGCAGTTAACAACAATAACAACAAAGAACACAAAGGAAAATTCGTTCTAATGTAGGCCCTTGTGATAACAGTATCAGGAAGAGTCCATCATAATTTAAAAACAGTGAACATTTTCAAACAGTTCACAGTGTGCATTTTAAACTCATTGAAATGGAAAAACAAGAGGTGAGTTAATGAAAATTTTGGAATGCTGTATTATTACAAGGAGCCCTGGTAGCACAGTGGTTAGGTGCTCAATTGCTAACTAAAGGTTGGTGTCATGGATTGAATTATGTCCCCCCAAAAATGTGTGTATCAGTTTGGCTGGGCCATGATTCCTGGTGTTGTGTGATTTTCCTGTATGATGTAAATCCTGCCTCTATGATGTTAATGAGGGAGGATGGGCGGCAGTTGTGTTAGTGAGGCAGGACTCAGTCTACAAGATTGGATTGTGTCCTGAGGCAATCTCTTGAGATATAAAAGACAGAAGTGACCAGAGAGAAGAGGGGGACCTCATAGCATCAAGAAAGCAGTGCCAGGAGCAGAGCTTGTCCTTTGGACCCAGAGTCCCTGCGCAGTGAAGCTCCTAGTCTGGGGCAACATTGATGAGAAGGCTGACAGTGAGAGAAAGCCTTCCCCTGAAGGAGCTGACACCCTGAATTTGGACTTTTAGCCTACTTTATTATAAGGAAATAAACTTCTCTTTGTTAAAACCATCCACCTGTGGTATTTCTGTGATAGCAGCACTAGATAACTAAGACAGTGGGCCACTTGAACTGCACTCTGCAGGAGAAAGATGTGGCAGTCTGCTTCTGTACAGATTACAGCCTTGGAAACCTTATGGGGCACTTCTACTGTGTCCTACACGGTCACTAGGAGTTGGAATCGACTAAATGGCAATGGGTGTATTACTGCAGATTATGGCTTACCAATACAGCATTCCCCTATAGAAGAATCCTGATCAAAAGGGAAGAAAATGTGGAATAGAATTTTAAATTTTTTATGGACTCCAGAATTTCTGGAACCATTGCAACTGGATAAGCCCCTGAAACTATTGCCCTGAGATAAGCTCTGAACTTTAAACCTTAAACCAAAACTATGCCCTGAAGTCTTCTTTGAACCAAAAAGTAGCTTATTTTAATTAGCAAAGTATGTCTGCTTTGAGCATTGTGCTCTTTTAAGGAATATCTATGTGAGATCAAATTGACAATGGCAACCAGAAAGGCTGGATGAGAACCATGGGGGCAGTGAGCTTAAGATAATGTTGGTGGAATAATGCGGAAAAGGATAGCAAGAAGGGTTGCACAACTTGAAGAATGTAACCAACGTCACTGAATTGAACATATAGAAATTGTTGAAATGGTGTACCTTCGGCTGTGTATACTTTCACCAAAAAAAAATACAATAATGATAAGTGAATATTTATTGAACACACACACCATGTTCAGACAGTGTGCTGGACATCTTCTCTGTCTCACTAAGCACAAAGCCATACAACTTAGCACAAACCCAACCATTTAAACCGTATTTAAAGGCAATCTTTGTTTAAAATCTAGAATTAGAAGCAAAATCTTACTCACATTAGACTGATGTTTTCTTCCTACTGGCAAGAATTTTACATTTGCAAACGGATAAATTAGTTTGAACTCATAAGTAATTAAATATTGAATCGAGTGCATCTAAATTATTGCTCATTTTAGAAAAGATTAGAATTCTGCATTTATCTATGCATAATATCACTTGGAAGTAAGATCCAAACCTCATTTCATTTTCGCTTATTCCTCTTTAACAGCCTTTTAGTAGAAATGTCTCTTTTTCCTTCCTCTCCTTGCATCCCAAAGGATTTTGTCAGAGAAGACGACCCCAGGCTCTTTCGCAAGTGGGTACAGCCGAAGGAGGAGCCTGGTGGTGCAATGGTTAAGGGCTCAGCTGCTAACCGAAAGGTCAAAGTTGGAAGCCACCCAGGAGCTCCGAGGGATAAAGACCTGGTGATCTGCTTCTTTAAAGATTACAGCCTAGAAATCCCTAGGGACAGTTCTACTCTGTCACATGGGGTTGCTATGCGTTGAAAACCGACTTGACGGTACCTAATAACGACCACGCAGAAGAAGGTTAAGTTATTCCTACACGGTAACGTGAGTGGTTCTCTCACTCGTGCAGAAGCAGAAAGGGCACACATCAGAGGGCTTTTCTCTTAACCAGTGCTGAAGTCCTCAAAACTGAGCGCTCCAAAAGACCTTTACCAGGATTAAGTTCTGGCCCAAACAATTGCCTTTAGCAGGTCTGCAAACTCTGAGTTGGCAGGCTCACATCTCCCTTAAGGGAATCCTCTTTCCGGTATTATACCTCTACCCACCCAGTTCCTTACTTACCTGAGCTCTGCTTTTAGGCCTGAGGTTGTTACTTCAAGGACTGATGTAAATTATGGCATTGCTATTACTCAAACCCAAACCCAAACCCATTGTCTTCAAGTTGATTCCGACTCATGGCCACCCTACGGGACAGAATAGAACTGCCCCATACGGTTGCCAAGGCTATAATCTGCATCGCTGCTGTCAACGTCTATTCATCTTGGAACTGGCGGTGGGGGGGGGGGGTGCAATTTAGAGATTACCCCGGGGCTAACCCTCACTACCTTAGCAGCGGTTAGCAGCTGAGTGTTTAACCACTGGGCCACCAGGGCTCCTTTGACATCATTATCTTCAGTTGGCATTGTTCTTTAATTGTTTCATCCTTTCTGCCTTGTCTCCCACAACATGCCATCAGATGGTTTATGTTGTCGCTGTTGAACTGGCTCCGACGCATGGCGACCTTATGTAAAACAGAATGAAACACTGCCTGGTCCTGCGCCATCTTCATAATCCTTGGTCTATTGTTGAGATCGTTGTGTCAATCCATCTCATCAAGGGGTCCCTCACCTTCATTGGCCCTCCACTTTACCAAACATGATGTCCTTCTCTAGAGATCAGACCTTCCTGGTGACGTATCCAAAGCAAGTGAGTTGAAGTGTTGGACAATATTCTGTAATCCACAGAGTTGTCATTGGTTCATTTTCAGAAATTGATCGCCAGGCCTTTCTTCTTAGTTTGTCTTAGTCTGGAAACCTGCCCACCCTGGATGACGCTGCTGGTATTTGAAATACTGATGGCATTCTGTCTTAGTCATCTAGTGCTATTCTAACAGAAATGTCACAAGTGGATGTTTTAACAAAGAGAAATTTATTCTCTCATAGTCCAGTAGGCTACAAGTCCAAATTCAGGGCATCAGCTCCAGGAAAAAGCTTTCTCTCTCTGTCATCTCTGGAGGAAGGTCCTTGTGATTCATCAGTCTTCCTTTGGTCTGGACCTCAGCGCAGGAACCTCAGGTGCAAAGGACGCGCTCCACTCCCAGCACTGCTTTCTTGGTGGTATGAGGTTCCTTTGTGTCTCTGCTCACTTCTCTCTTTTATATCTCAAAAGAGATTGC
This sequence comes from Trichechus manatus latirostris, assembly GCF_000243295.1. Classification (NCBI taxonomy): domain Eukaryota; kingdom Metazoa; phylum Chordata; class Mammalia; order Sirenia; family Trichechidae; genus Trichechus; species Trichechus manatus. The sequence continues at coordinate 2,336,004 of NW_004444054.1, forward strand.
ATTAAGACACTATCTAATCTTGTCAACCTCATCAGTACAACTTCATCACAGTGATAGAATTTACAACACATAAGGAAATCACATCAGATTATACAATCATACAACACTAGGAATCATGACCCAGCCAAGCTGACATATTTTTGGGGGACACAACTCAATCCATGTCACGTACCTTCCAGTATAATAACAATATGGAAGCCACGACAGCATGACAGAAGGGCGATGAAGAGATGGCTTACGCTCCCCACAATGCCTAGGAGAATCCTAAAAAAACAAAAATCAAAAAACCCATTGCTGTCAAGTCAATTCTGACTCATAGTTACCCTACAGGAAGGACAGAGTAGAACTTCCCCACAGGGTTTTCAAGGCTGTAAATCTTTATGGAAGCAGACTGCCACATCTCTCTGCATGGAGCTGCTGGTGAGTTCAAACCGCTGACCTTTCGGTTAGCAGCCAGGTGCTTTAACCACTGTGTCACCGGGGCTCCATAGGACAGCCCTAGCTATCCAGTAACAAGTGTGCTTCAGGTTCTAAGCTCTGCGTGTGTCAGGGAACTTTGATCTCAACAAAGTTTCATTCTGATTTGGTGAGTTTAGGAGGATGGGGCTTAAAGAAACAACAAACACATTTCTGAAAGTGAAAATAAAAAATATATATATATATATATTTTTACTGATTCTCTGCCAGGGGGCCATTGTTGTAAATAGTAGTGAGATGAAAGAGAAGGAAGAGGATGGAAAGATAGGAGGTTACCACAAGGTTACTTGCTTTCCTAATTTCCCAGGCAGCCCTGCATTTCAAGGCACTACTATTTTTTATTATTATGATTTTGTTGTTATTGTTGAGAATATACAGAGCAAAACATAAGCAATCCAACAGTTCCTACATGTACCATTTAATGACATTATTGATTACATTCTTCAAGCTGTGCAATCATTCTCATCCTCCCTTTCTGACTTGTTTCTCTCTCATTAACATAAACTCACTGCCCCCTAAGGATCCTACCTAATCTTTCAAGTCGTTGTTCTCAATTTGACCCCAGACAGATAGATCTGAAAAGAGCATAATGCTCAAGGCAGGCATTCTTTATTAGTTAAGCTGAACTAATGTTTGGTTTTAAGATTTCCGGGGATATTTTTGGTTTTAGATTTAAAGGTTTTCTCAGGGCCATAGTTTCAGGGGTTTATCCAGTCTTCATGGCTCCAGGAAGTCAGGAGTCATGAGAATTTGAAATTCTGTTCTTCATTTTCCCCCTTCTGTTCAGGAGTCTTCTATAGCATCTTTAAGCAAAATGTTTAGTAATGGTAGCTGGGCACCATCACTAGGCAAAGGAAGCAGTTGTTAATGGAGGTAATTAGCCACACATTCCACATCCTCCACATCCTCCTCCTATTCCTGACTCTCCTTCCTCTGTTGCTCCAGGTGAATAAAGACCAATCGTTGTGCCTTGGATGGTCGTCTGCAAGCTTTGAAGACCTCAGGCACTACTCAATGAACTAGGAAGTAGAACAGAAGCACTAAACATGTTATTAGGAAAGGCACTACTATCTTAAAGGAAGTTGGTTTACAATTACATGTCCTTCATAAGCTGCTGCTTTGGGGTTGGGGATGTAGGCTCCAATTACTTTATTTCTACTGGAAGTGATGCCAATGGGGGCTGGAGAAAAACCAGGTATTTACTCACGTGGGACTTGATGAACTAGGTGGTCTCCAGTATTTCCTTGTATTTCCTAACTCTGAGTATGAGAAGTTAGAAGATAGCTTTAAATAAAAGCTCCTGAAATAACAAACCATTACTGCTCCACAAATGACTAGTAGATTTGGCTTCAATGGTTTGAAGAAGCAGGAAATATGATACTGTGTCATTCAGTGGCAGCTCCATTATTTCGCAGTGGAAGAGCTCTGGAGGTCACAATTGTGCTGGAAGGGCTTGTCTAGAAGCTGTGTTTCCACATGCAGCACACTGCTTTTACTTAGATTGTATGCTAATTTGGGGCAGTGGGGGGCTAGCTGACAGAGATTTGGAGGAGCACCAGAGACTCTGCAACACGTATTGCTCTGTTGGACACGGGTGCCTGTCTTAGTTTGCTAGTGCTGCTGTGACAGAAATACCTCAAGTGAGTTACTTTAAAAAAAACAGAAATTTGTTTGCTCACAGTTTAGGAGGCTAGAAGTCTGAATTCAGGGCAACGGCTCTAGCGGAAGGCTCGCTCTCTGTTGGCCCTAGGGGAAGATCCTTGTTTCTCTCAGTATTCTTCCATTCCTTGGTGATTTTCACGTGTCATCTATTTTCTCCATTTGTGCTTGCTTGAGGAGCCCTGGTGGCGCAGTGGTTAAGTGCTTGACTGTTAACTGAAAGGTTGGTGGTTTGAACCCACTAGCCGTTTTGTGGGAGAAAGATGTGACAGTCTGCTTCTGTAAAAATTTACAGCCTTGGAAACCATGTGGGACAGTTCTACTCTGTCCTATGAGTGATTATGAGTCAGAATCAACTCGATGGCAATGGGTTTGGTTTTGGTTTGGTGCTTGCTTGTCTCTGTGTCTATGCTGCTCCTTATAATCAGAAGTGATTAAGTTTGGGACTCGGCCTCCTTAGCATAATCGTGGTGTGATGGATCGCTTTTATATGGCCTTTCTCACCATGGTCTTGTAACTCCCACCTAAGTGATTGGGTGGGACTATGCAAATAACGTAACTGTGGCCTACCAAGGGAATTGGTCAGTTTTGCCATCCTGCTAGGCTTAAAAAACAGCCAATTCCAGAGCAGAGAGAGGATCTCACCACCACCAAGGAAGAAGGGCCAAGAGCAGAGCACGTCCTTTGGACCTGGGATCCCTGCGCTGAGAAGCTCCTGGAACTGAGACAGACAGAGAGAGATTAAGAGAGAGCTGTAACATCAAAGGTAGCAGAGAAACGGCTTCCCAGCTCACAGAGAGAGAAAGCTGAGTGCCTTTAGGCAGGAGGCTTGCTGGTGGAGCAGAACACCTCCGGGCAGTTGGTGGAGCTAGGTTTGCTGACCCATGGAGCTACAGCTGAGCTCCGTTGGGCCGAGGCTTACTGGCCAAACGGGATGCCTCCGGGCACTTATCAGCAGAGCTAAAGAGCTTTGTTTAACACTGACCAGAGCAGGGCAGAGGCCAAGGGCCAGAGAGAGGCGTACCTGTGGGCATGGCTGAGAGGAGGCTGTCCTGATGGAAGAACTGTATCCTGAGCATTCCTGTAACCTGTTACTTCCCTAATAAACTCCATAATCGTAAGTATTGTCTGTGAGTACTGTGTGGCCATTGCAAAGAATTATCAAACCCAGCAGAGAAGTAGAGAGTTCTGTGGGAGGGACGGTTGGTGTCAGAATTGGTAAGGACGGTGGAGAGAAGAGGCATGTCTGACCTCTGCCACATAGAAATCAGCCTTGGGCTGTTGATCTTGATTCTCCTTCCCCCTTGTGATGTTAGAGGAGGTCAAATTCCCCCACTACCCCATTTTTACAATAACAAACAACACCGTATTCCCAAATGGGATTACATCTACAGGTATAAAACCAAAACCAAACCCATTGCCATCAATTTGATTCGGACTCTTAGTGACCCTATAGGACCGAGTAGAACTCCCCCATCCACAGGGTTTCCAAAGCTGAAATCTTTACCCTTCTCCCAAAGAGCGGCTGGTGGGGTCCCACAGCCGACCTTTTGGTTAGCAACCGAGCGCTAAACCATTTCGCCACCAAGACTTCTTATCTATAGGTATAGGGGTTAGGATTCCATAATAGTGCCTTTTTCAAGTACTGTTTCAATTTTTCTGGTAGGAAAAACAAAAGAATATCATTGCTGGAAACTTGTAAGGGATTCAAACTGTGAACTTCCACACATCCTCATTCCCACGCTCCACGAGTCCTATTTTGAGCACCACTGGTGTGGTTTTGCAACAGTAAGCGCTATAAGGAGAAATTTGAGATAAATATCTGGAAATCCTAATTGAACCTGACATGCTATGCATGTAAACTAGGAACTGCCTGATAGTCTGCAGAACTGTGTTTCTTATATCAAAAAGCCTGCCTGCCTGAAAATACGTACCATGATAACCTGACATGGTGATACGTTAGTCACCCAAGCCCCTGTTGTCGTTGGGTGCCGTCGAGTCACTTCCAACTCGTAGAGACCCTATGTACAACAGAATGAAACACTGCCCAGTCCTGGGCCATCCTCACAATCGTTGCTATGTTTGCACCCATTGTTGCAGCCACTATGCCAATCCATCTCGTTGAGGAACTTCTTCTTTTTCGCTGACCCTCTACTTTACCAAGTATGGTGTCCTTCTCCAGGGTCTGGTCCCTCCTGATAACACGTCCAAAGCATGTGAGACGAAGTCTCATCATCCTTGCTTCCAAGACAGATTTGTTCATTCTTTTGGCAGTCCATGGTATATTCAATATTCTTCACCAACACTACAATTCAAACGCGCCAATTCTTCTTTGGTGTTCCTTATTCATCGTCCAGCTTTCCCATGCATATGAGGCAATTGAAAACACCATGGCTTGGGTCACGTGCACCTTAGTCCTTCGTCGCTCTTTAACACTTTAAAGAGGTCTTTTGCAGTAGATTTGCCCGGTGTAATGTGTCATTTGACTTCTTGACTGCTGCTTCCATGAGTGTTGATTGAGGATTGAAGTGAAATGAAATCCTTGACAACTTCAGTCTTTTCTCCATTTATCATGACGTTGCTTATTGGTCCAGTTGTAAGGATTTTTGTTTACTAGTTAAGCTAAACTATTGTTTGTTTTTAAGAAGACTTCAGGGGATATTTTTGGTTTAAGGTTTAAAGATTATCTTAGGGCAACAATTGCAGGGGTTCATCCAGCCTCCATGGCTCCAGAAAGTCTGGATTAGGGATGGTAAATTTGGATAGAAGATAAGGGATTAGAAAATTCCAGAGCATGGGAGCTGCAAGAGGCATCAGTGCAGACGGCATCAGAGACAATTGGGTAAGAGACCAATCTCTGGGAGAAGAATCATAAAAGAGGGCCCAGAAGCTTAAAAACCAATTCACCCGTCACTACTTTGCTACCGCCAGCTCTGTATTTTTAGCATATCAACCAGTTGTCATCAAGTCGATTGTGACTCATGGCGACCCCGTGTGTGTCAGACTAGAACTGTGCTCCATAGCGTTTTCAGTGGCTGATTTTTCAGAAGTTGATTGCCAGGCCTTTCTTCTAAGGTGCTTCCGGGTGGACTCAAACTTCTAAACTTTCTGTTGGCAGCTGAACCCTTTACTGTTTGCACTGCCCAGGGATTCTTTTTATCATAGAGTTAGGATTACATTTGACTGCAAGTAACAGTGGCTTAAGCAAAAAAGGTTATTTCTCCCTTACGTTCTGTAAGCCCAGAGGTAGTTCTGAACTAGATTGCACTCAGAAATATCAGTAGAGCCCAGTCACCTTCTCTTTATTTCTTACTCTTTCCTTCCTTCCTCCCTCCCTTCCTCTTTCTCAAGTATAATCTCCATCCTCTAGGTCATCTCATAGTACAAAATCGCTGCTAGAGGCCCAGCCATCTCATCTACATTCTCACCAACAGAAAGGAGGAAGGGGAGAAGAAGGACACGGCCCCTCTCTTCCATTTCTACTTATATCTCATCGTCCAGAACGTAGACATGTACAGGCAGTCCCCATACTACCAACGAGTTCTGTTCCTAAATCTGTCTTTAAGTCGAATTTGTATGTAAGTTGGGACAGTCAGGTAAGGTTCGTATCTAACATCAGTTAGTCAAATGTTTGTCTTAGTGTATAGTATATAGTGTAGCTTTCTATGCATGAAAAACATTAAAGAAACACTTTAGATACACTAAAACAGCTTTAACATAATACAGATTAGCACTTGTTATTACGAACCATTATGTGCGTCTTCTCCACAGCTGAAGAGATACCTACAGGGCAAACGTTATCCAAAATGCTCAAAAGATTCTGTTCTGTAAAGTCTTTGAGACCAATTAGATACTTTTAGACTCGGAACTAAAAAAATCTACGCTGTACCACAGGGCGCATTTCTGCTAGATTTTGAACCCTCCTCAGCAGAGTCAAGGAGGATTGGAGGCATGGGTAGGATGGTGCTGGGGCCAGAGGGATCATTCCCCCATCACCTCCTCACCACACCTGTCAACCGCAAGCACCAACTATGAGGTCCCTGCCTCGGGGAGCAAGGGAAAAAGTGCTGCTCAGGATGGGCTAAGAGCGAGCTCCGGGTCCAAGGGTTGCGACATCCAAGTCTGAAGTTCGCCACAGACCCCCGGAAACCGTGCGGACATACAGAGGTCAGGATACCAAGACTGCCACCCCCCTTCCCCCAGCCACCAAAAGGTCAAGGACCGAGGCAATAGTGAAATCCCACATGTGTAAGCTAGGGGAAACAGAAGCCCCGAGAGGTGCTGAAATGGCCCCGCGCTGCACTGCATGGAGGTGGGGCGAAGCTGGCTAAAGGGGCGTTGCGGGGGTCCCACCATGTGCACAGTTAGCGCCGAGCCGAAGTCCCGACCACCGGCGGCCACCAACTGCAGGCCAGCGGTGCAGAGCGGAGCACACGGACGGTGGGACCGGCCCTTTGCGAGCTGCGAGGGAGGCGGATGCATGTGGGCCCTCCGCTGCCGCGGGCCTCGGCTGGGCGCACCACAACGCAGAGGCCCCAACCTGCGTAGGCGGAAGAAGCGCGCGCGCGGCCCATGGTGGGAACCCGTGGGCCGGAACACCGAGTCAGAGTTTTCCTGATAGGCTTTACGGGAGGGGGGCGGGGATTGGTGTGTAACTAGGGTTGTATGTAAATCGGGCTGTCGTAACCCCGGGATTGCCTGTATTCTTTGCAAAAGAGGCTGGAAACCGTGGTCTGTATTTTGGATAGCCGGGTGCACAGCCAAGATTGAGAAAGGATACCAGGAGACAATGGTCTCTGCCATAGGGGTACAGCTCCCATCCAAGCTGGTTCTACTGTGGAGGTTCAGTCACGCCTCAGCATTCCGAGCACATTTGTAGCCAGGCATGCCAGAAGTCTTTCTGCAGAAGGCACTGAAGCCCTATTAGAAAGGAAGCCATGCTGAGGGAAGAAGTACAGCAGACAAGCCTCGCCTGGAAAAAAGCCGTGGATTGGGTGCTTGGAGGCCCTTTCTGCAGACATGTCATTGGGTGTCCAGTCCACCTTCCCATTGATGGGGAGCGCCTGGAGAATCCTGGTGGACTCTACGTAAAACCCCACAGAGCTGGCGAACAGAACAACTCCTAGCAACCCTATAGGAGAGAGTAGAACTGCCCCCTAGGGTTTCCAAGGATGCAATCTTTATGGAAGCCGACTGCCACATCTTTTCCCGCGGAGCAACTGGTAGTTTTGAACTGCTGATTTTTTTTCGTTTTGACTGCTGACTTCAGTTAGCAGTCGAAGGCTTTAACCACTGTGCCACCAGGGCTCCTTAAAAGACCCCTACGTTGCTTGTCATCTGCAGCGCTGTTCTGGCACCTGGATGTCCCTGTTGCGGCAGTGAGGCGACAGTATAGCAGTAACCGGTGGAGATGGCCCCATGAACTGGCCACTTAAATTGCCCTGCAGGCGTGGCAGGTTCATGGGGGGAGGAGAGGGCCAGGACACAGCTGGAGCCTGAGGAAAAAAAACACCGCAGCTGCCCCTTGAAATTCGACTAGCTTTTCCACAAGCAGCCAGAGACGCCTGGGAACTCTCAGAAGCACTTGGGGCCATGGAGGGAGACTTTGTTTCCAACTAGGCTCCGGCATTAGCAGCTGGAGGGAGAGCATGTGAAACATTGGCTACACACGGCTTCTCCAAGTCACAACTGTCAGTGAAGTTCTTCACGCATGCTTTGGTTATTATGTGGGCAGAACTTAGAGAAGCACTTTACTTAAGAAAAAGTGGCGCCTCTCTGCTTAAGAAAATTGATGGTGGTTTAATCATCCCCAGTTGGATATTAGCAGCAGGTGAGATATAAACCAGTCCTTTTATTACCCTCAGATATTCACGTCAAAGCCTCTGTGGACTTTGTCGTCGTGTGAGTTGTACACATTCTGGCATTTTCCGTTCTGCCCTGCTTCTTCCTTTTGTAAATAAGAACGAAAGACATTGAATTATTTCAAAAGTTATGGCCTAAAAAATAAGAGTTCTCATGGTAACGTTAATTATTTCCTCATTTTCCACGTCCTAGTCTATGATTTTGCAATTAGAAGGAGAATTGGAAATTTAAAGTACTACCGTCAATATGACCGATGTAATTTTTTCTTTTTAATAAAAGCGTGCATGTTCTCATTCCATAGCTTTTAGCGCTTTATGGCTCTGTTATTGCCTCTGCGAGGCTTTTGTCTTAATGTATATGAAAGTTTATGATAGCCGTGCCTCCTGACATCGCTTTCACTCCTCCTTTACAGTAACAAGTAAGCATGCAAAAGATGAGATTAGCACTTTGCAATGAACACAATTGAAAGACTGTTGGTGATGTGAATAATATCACTCAAGCTTAATGGCTTTTCTGTCCATTACCAGAGGGCATGGATTACTACACTTGCTTCTGTAGGCAGTGTGTTTATAATAGGACGGAGCCTGAGGCACAGCATGTGGTAGGCGGCAGAGACTGGGAGGTGTCTACTCTACCGTCCAAGAAGCCGTGATGGTGCAGTGGTTAAACACTCTGCTGCTGAAAGTTCAGAGGTTCGAACCCGTCAGCCACTCAGTGGGAGAAAGATGTGCAGGTCTGCTTCTGTAAGGATTACAGCCTTGGAAAGCCTATGGGGCAGTTCTGCTCTGTCATATAGAGTCACTATGAGTTGGAAACGACTCTACGGCAACGAGTTTCAGATACTCTACTTTCGTAGTTATCTTTTGCTACTATAACAGAAATACCACAAGTGGATGGCTTTAACAAACAGAAATTTAGGAGGCTAGAAGTCCAAATTCAGGGCACCAGCTCTAGGGGAAGGCTTTCTGTCTCTGTCAGCTTTGAGGCAAAATTCTTGTCTCAACATCTGTGGGCCCAGTGTTCCTTGGAGATCTCCCTGTGTCTTGTCATCAATCTTCCCCTGGGTCTAGGAGCTTCTAAGCGTAGGGACTCCAGGTCCAAAGGACGCACTCCTCTCCCGGCTCTTCTTTCTTGGTGGTAGGAGGTCCCTCTCCTCTCTGCTCACTTCTCTCTTTTATATCTCAAAAGAGATTGACTCAACATACAACCTAATCATGTAGATTGTGTCCTGCCTCATTAACATAACTGCCTCTAATCCTGCCTCATTAACATCATAGAGGTTAGGACTGACAACAGATAGGATAATTATATCAGATAACAAAATGGAGGACAACCACACAATACTAGGAATCATGGCCTAGCCAAGTTGACACACATTTTTGGGGGACACAATTCAATCTATAGCACTTACTGTCCATTCTAGCCTTTAACTTTGTATCGGGAGTCTGATGGGAAAAAAGATGAAATTTCCCAGTTTCTCTTATAGCTAGATGTGGCCACGGGAGGAGTCCGTGAGTGGTGCAAAAGAGCTCAGCTACTAACCGAAAGGCTGGCCATTAGAGCCCACCTCGAGGTGCCTCAGAATAAAGGCCTGCCTATCTACTTCCAACAAATCAGCCATTAAAAACTCTGTGGAGCACAGTTCTACTCTGACACGTGGGGTCGCCATGAGTCAGATTCAACTCGACAGCTACTGGTTTGGTTTTTGGTTTGTAACTAGATGTGACCATGGGACTAAATTCTGTCCAATGTGATTAAGAGGAAGTCTCCTTAAGGCGAGGGAGCGCGCTTCTTCTAGACCCTGGGGTTTTATTCAACTTTGTATCCTCTGTGGAGAGTGGGCAGTGCTTGAGCAGGCACATAAAAATAGCTGTTGAATGAATCAATAAACAAGGGAGTGAATAAAATGGAGTTTTGTTTGGGATGGAGGGTGTGGAACAGATGATTTTTTTTTTTTTTGTTCAGTAAGCCAAAAATGCACGAGAAAACTTGCTTTGGGTAGTTAAAAAATTAATTTTAAATGCATGATGAATGAACACACTTAGGAATGATTCTGATGTGAACCCGTTGCTGTCGAGCCGATTCTGACTCAAAGTGACCCTACAGGACAGAGTAGAACTGCCTCAGAGGGCTTCTAAGACTGTAATCTTTACAAAAGCAGACTGCCACATCTTTCTTCCGCGGAGCTGCTGATGGGTTAGAACCACTGACCTTTCAGTTAGCAGCCGATCACTTAACCACTGCACCAGCAGGACTCCTTATTCTGATGCTACAATATCCTAAAACCTATTCTTAAAACGAACCAGATCATTGCCATTGAGTTGATTTCAACACATAGCGACCCTGTAGGACAGAGTAGAACTGCCCCATAAGGTTTCCAGGAGTCGTTGGTGGATTTGAACTGCCAACCTTTTGGTTAGCAGCCGAGCTCTTAACTGCTGTGCCACCAGGGCTCCATTTTTAAAACATATTTTCTATAATTAACCCAGCAGGTATGTGTTAAGTACCTATAAGCCTAACACTATGTTGAGTATATAAGCAGAACGGAAACATTTAAAAATAGTTTTTCATTTATGATATCTGATATTTGATGAGGCACCCTTGAGCCTCATTCTTGCTCTCTCCCACCATGGGGTTGTTTTGGGGTGGCAGTAAGTGAAGTGAGAGCATTGGCCATGTGCCTCCTAGTTATATCTCTCTCTCCCCCCAACCAGTGCAGCATGTCTCCCTCTGGAGAATAAAGAAGATACCTTTAAAGCCCAAAGGAATGCATCTCTAATGGTGGAATGTCAGACACCGTGCCAGATAAAGAGGCAAGTAGGCAGCAAATTAATATAGGCTGGCTCTTTTCAAATGTGTTGCAATGAAGGTGGTATTTTACTGTTCTTATAATTATTTTTTTCCATGCTGCTCTGAGTTCCTAACCCTAACTCTTCTTCACGAATAATCCAGCTACCCAGTGTTCGTGACTTTTTGGAGATTTGAGAAGTCAAAGTGATACTATAGGCACTGTGGAGACATCTGAAGGAACTCTGAGCTGCTCCTGGAATTATCTCAAGAGAATGCTAACAAGAGCATTCCAGAGGTCAACAATTTCAGTTTCATATTCCTGATAGCAGGCTTTGGATTGGGGGAGTTAGGGAGAGATGCTAAAGTCAAGTTGTTCAGGTCTTTGGGGTTGGGATAGGAATAGAAGTGTCTCTAGATCAGCACTGTTCAATAGAACTTTCTGTGATGAAGAACATGTTCTCTATGTTACGTCTATTACAGTAGCCAATAGCCACATGTGGCTATTGAGCACTTGAGGTTTTGTTTTTCCACATGTTGCCATGAACAATTCGCATAGCACGCTTACAAAAATACCTCACGGGGGAGGGCACAGTTGGCAAACAAATGCAGAAGGTGCATTATTTTGTGTAAAAACATGGTACATATGTCTAACACCAAAACCCATTGCCATCGAGTTGATTCCAACTCACAGTGACCCTATAGGATAGAGTAGAACTGCCCCATAGGGTTTCCAAAGCTGTAATCTTTATGGAAGCAGACTGCCACATCTTTTTCTTACAGAGTGGCTGGAGGGTTCTGAACTGCCAGCCTCTCAGTTAGCAGCTGAGCACTTTAAACACTGCACCACCAGGGCTCCTTACGTGTCTAGTGGCTACCATATTGGGTTGCTCAGCTCTAGAATTTTTT